>NC_059209.1:33013229-33275729 GCF_020615455.1 Coregonus clupeaformis | reverse complement strand
TTATTTTCCCCATAGCAATGTCCAACGAACCAGAGGTAGGACTAGAAGCTAGCGAGCTCTATAGGTAGATCAAATATGTGCCTCTTCTTTAAACGTCCCTTTGTCTGTCTGGAGGGCATAGAATGCTTGGGCCGTATCGCCTAGCAACCACTCAGCTACAAAACCCAAGAGTTTTGTTTTGGGAGGCTGCGTGGAGCTTGTGTGTGTGTGTCTGCTCGCCAGCGTTTTTGCTGCTAGGCAACAATGAGACTTGGGGGGGGGGGGATTTTGGCGCTCTTTCTTTTGTGCCTTGGGCTACCTCTACATCCACTTCCAAAGGGTTGGGAGGGGCCGTGTGTGTGTGTGTGTGTGTGTGTGTGAGGGTGTGAGGTGACCACTGTGGAGAGAGCTACTTAAGGAATGTTTTATTAGGATCAGAGAGAAATACCTCTGGTCTTTTGACGAATAATCACAGCTCTGCTCAATAATGTAAATAGCTAGCTCGCTAACACCCTGAAGGTGTGACTCAGAGCATAGTGCCAAGTCTGCAATAATAGTCTAATTACAAAGACAACTATGAAGCCTATACGTCCATGTGGGGATCTAGGTTCACTTTTTGAAATAAAACGGCAGAATGTTGAACTGTTTTACTCATTTTGTTGTTGGCAAAATACCTAATTTAAAAATAAGGTAAGTAATGCTAATGAAATGCTATTGATAACTAAATGTTACGCTATCTATGCCATCTAAATGAAATGGCTGTGTTTGTCTCCACAGAGCTGCTTCAGCGACCACAAGAAGGCTAGCAACCTGGAGGCGTATGTCGAGTGGTTCAACAGACTCAGCTTCATGGTGGCCACAGAGATCTGCATGGTGCGTAGCTAGTGAGCTAGCGTTTACCCTATTGCAGCTAAGCTAACTTAGCTAGTGTTTACCTTACTGCGGCTTATTTAAATTAGCTAGCTAGCGGTACCTTGGCTATCATCACGTATCTTTTTTTACTTTTTGACCTGAGGGTTTATTTTGAGCTTTTGTTGTTGTTGACTTGTTATTGTTGTTGACTTGACAGCCTGTAAAGAAGAAGCAGCGAGTGCGAGTCATCGAGTTCTTCATCGACGTGGCGCGGGAATGCTTCAACATCGGCAACTTCAACTCTCTCATGGCCATTATCTGTAAGTGTTTATCGTTGTTTTTCTATTTGTTGTTGTTTTTTCACCCCCCCTTGTCACAAATCAGTCCACTGCTCACTTGCTGTACACACAAAAGGCTTTTTGTCGACAGTCAGGAAATTCAATCAGTAAATGCAATTTGTTGTTCAGCAAGACTTTGTACCTTCCTAATCCCTATATTATCCCCAACCCGAAACGACATCGCCTTAAAAGTCTTTCAAATCTAGCTTATTTCTTTCTTTTGGGCTGAAGTTTTCCCAATAAAAGTGACCCATTTGGCCATAGAAATTGTCCTTGACCTGAATAGAAAGGGGAACTTTCAACTAAAATTGCTAATCTTGAGCAGAGTGGCTCTAATCCAGGGGTAGACAACCTTTTTCACGTGGAGTGCCAATTTACAATTGATCTTACAATTTCTACCAGTCTGCCAATTATGATTTTCATTTGCACATTTTCTTGGAACAGTTTATTTTCATTTATAAAAAATAAAATATGCCATTTAGCAGACGCTTTTATCCAAAGCGACTTAGTCATGCGTGCATACATTTTTACGTATGGGTGGTCCCGGGGATCGAACCCACTACCTTGGCGTTACAAGCGCCGTGCTCTACCAGCTGAGCTACAGTAATATATTATCTCAAAATCATTGTCAAAATCATTGTCATGTCCTTAATCTAAATCTAAATTAACCAAATAAACATTGTAGATTAGAAATAGTGGGGATTAAAGGTAAATGTACTAATGGTGTTATACGGTATGTAATGGGGAAATGATAGACAAAAATTCAAAGGGCAAACAATTCACACAATGAAGTTATGAAATAATGAATAAGCACGAATTGACGGGAGAGAGTGCATTCTGGAGAGAGACACTCCTTGTGCATTTTAGCAACACTCCCGTTCTTCTTGACTCAACATTTTAAATGATACCCAAGACACATTATCTCCACACATACAGTAGGCCTAAGGAATACTCTCACAAACGGTGTCAGGTCCAAAGCAGTAGCCATTTATGGAAAATGAATGCAATTTTGAAACGAATGCAATTTCAATTTTATCAAATTGCTTGACGTGCCAAGGCAAATACCCTCGCCTGCTGGCCTTACGTTGCCGATGCCTGCTGTCTGTCAAGCTCCATCTTTGACTAGTCAGGCCTAAAAGCTGCGGTGGGGTGGTGAAGGGGCAGCTGGTCAGGCCTGAAGGCTGGGGTGGAGGGGCAGCTGGTCAGGCCTGAAGGCTGGGGTGGAGGGGGTGGTGGAGGGGGAGCTGGTCAGGCCTGAAGGCTGGGGTGGAGGGGGTGGTGGAGGGGGAGCTGGTCAGGCCTGAAGGCTGGGGTGGAGGCTGTGACTTCCGTCTCGCTTCCGCATTGTCTCCGTACTGCTGTGCTGTTTGTTGCTACTTGGCTACCTGCCAAACTATTCACGTTTTACTTTTAATAAATGTTTAATCAATCTTTGTGTTCAACAAATTTACCAACTTTTTAGTTTTGTCCTCACTCATCTTTTTTCGTTAAACTTTATCACCCCGGACGTCTATCCCGAGACAGAAGAGTCATTTTCCTGTGCGTTTTAGCTGCCAACTTTACGTTATTTTCCTTTTTTCCATCGCAACTTTTTTCCCTTATTCAACTTTTTCACTCCGGACGCTTTATCTGGACATGGTTCATCAACATCTTCAACAGCCGAAGCTAAGTAGTAACATTAACATGATGTCTTCTAATTGCAGTCGCTGTACTCATAATATACAGGAGAACGATCGCCTTACGGCGAAAATAGCTGTGCTACAAGCCCAGCTTCAGACGCAATCGTTAGGCAAGGGTAATCTCAGTGTAGGAAAGGAAGAAACAGCGTCTGTGCCACCAGTAAGTACAGACAGTAACGTTAGTATAAATCCCCCCGCACAGTCCCCGCAGCCGGACAACTTTCTCATGGCTTCTGGAGGGAAATACTGTTGGAATGCTCAACCGGTGTCGCTCATTCAGCCGACAGAAACCTTCAACCGGTTTTCCCCATTATGTAGCGAGTCGGAGTCTGAGTCTGAGTCTTCTCTAGTCTCTACTCCTCCCGTTACGGGGTCTGAGACGCCGAAGGCTCCCACCATTAGCTCTGACAAATTGAAAACCCTAGTCATTGGCGACTCCATTACCCGCAGTATTAGACTTAAAACGAATCACCCAGCGATCATACACTGTTTACCAGGGGGCAGGGCTACCGACGTTAAGGCTAATCTAAAGATGGTGCTGGCTAAAGCTAAAACTGGCGAGTGTAGAGAGTATAGAGATATTGTTATCCACGTCGGCACCAACGATGTTAGGATGAAACAGTCAGAGGTCACCAAGTGCAACATAGCTTCAGCTTGTAAATCAGCTAGAAAGATGTGTCGGCATCGAGTAATTGTCTCTGGCCCCCTCCCAGTTAGGGGAAGTGACGAGCTCTACAGCAGAGTCTCAGCACTTAATCGCTGGTTGAAAACTGTTTTCTGCCCCTCCCAAAAGATAACATTTGTGGATAATTGGCCCTCTTTCTGGGACTCACCCACAAACAGGACCAAGCCTGACCTGCTGAGGAGTGACGGACTCCATCCTAGCTGGAGGGGTGCTCTCCTCTTATCTACCAACATAGATAGGGCTCTAACTCCTCTAGCCCCACAGTGAAATAGGGTGCAGGCCAGGCAGCAGGCTGTTAGCCAACCTGCCAGCTTAGTGGAGTCTGCCAATAGCACAGTCAGTGTAGTCAGCTCAGCCATACCCATTGAGACTGTGTCTGTGCCTCGACCTAGGTTGGGCAAAACTAAACATGGCGGTGTTCACCCTAGCAATCTTATTAGGATAAAGACCTCCTCCATTCCTGCCATTATTGAAAGAGATCGTGATACCTCACATCTCAAAATAGGGTTACTTAATGTTAGATCCCTCACTTCAAAGGCAGTCATAGTCAATGAACTAATCACTGATCATAATCTCGATGTGATTGGCCTGACTGAAACATGGCTTAAGCCTGATGAATTTGCTGTGTTAAATGAGGCCTCACCTCCTGGTTACACTAGTGACCATATTCCCGTGCATCCCGCAAAGGCGGAGGTGTTGCTAACATTTACGATAGCAAATTTCAATTTACAAAAAAAAAAATGGCGTTTTCATCTTTTGAGCTTCTAGTCATGAAATCTATGCAGCCTACTCAATCACTTTTTATAGCTACTGTTTACAGGCCTCCTGGGCCATATACAGCGTTCCTCTCTGAGTTTCCTGAATTCCTATCAGACCTTGTAGTCATAGCAGATCATATTCTAATTTTTGGTGATTTTAATATTCACATGGAGAAGTCCACAGACCCACTCCAAAAGTATTTCGGAGCCATTATCGACTCAGTGGGTTTTGTCCAACATGTCTCTGGACCTACTCACTGCCACAGTCATACTCTGGACCTAGTTTTGTCCCATGGAATAAATGTTGTAGATCTTAATGTTTTTCCACAAAATCCTGGACTATCGGACCACCATTTTATTACATTTGCAATCGCAACAAATAATCTGCTCAGACCCCAACCAAGGAGCATCAAAAGTCGTGCTATAAATTCTCAAACAACACAAAAATTCATTGATGCCCTTCCAGACTCCTTCTGCCTACCCAAGGACGTCAGAGGACAAAAATCAGTTAACCACTTAACTGAGGAACTCAATTTAACCTTGCGCAATACCCTAGATGCAGTTGCACCCCTAAAAACGAAAAACATTTGTCATAAGAAACTAGCTCCCTGGTATACAGAAAATACCCGAGCTTTGAAGCAAGCTTCCAGGAAATTGGAACGAAATGGCGCCACACCAAACTGGAAGTCTTCCGACTAGCTTGGAAAGACAGTACCGTGCAGTACCGAAGAGCCCTCACTGCTGCTCGATCATCCTACTTTTCCAACTTAATTGAGGAAAATAAGAACAATCCAAAATTTCTTTTTGATACTGTTGCAAAGCTAACTAAAAAGCAGCATTCCCCAAGAGAGGATGGCTTTCACTTCAGCAGTGATAAATTCATGAACTTCTTTGAGGAAAAGATCATGACCATTAGAAAGCAAATTACGGACTCCTCTTTGAATCTGCGTATTCCTCCAGGGCTTAGCTGTCCTGGATCTGCACAGATTTGCGAGGGCCTGGGATCGGGAGAGACACTTAAGTGTTTTAGTACTATATCTCTTGACACAATGATGAAAATAATCATGGCCTCTAAACCTTCAAGCTGCATACTGGATCCTATTCCTACTAAACTGCTGAAGGAGCTGCTTCCTGTGCTTGGCCCTCCTATGTTGAACATAATAAACAGCTCTCTATCCACCGGATGTGTACCAAACTCACTAAAAGTGGCAGTGATAAAGCCTCTCTTGAAAAGCCAAACCTTGACCCGGAAAATATAAAAAACTATCGGCCTATATCGAATCTTCCATTCCTCTCAAAAATTTTAGAAAAAGCTGTTGCGCAGCAACTCACTGCCTTTCTGAAGACAAACAATGTATACGAAATGCTTCAGTCTGGTTTTAGACCCCATCATAGCACTGAGACTGCACTTGTGAAGGTGGTAAATGACCTTTTAATGGCGTCAGACCGAGGCTCTGCATCTGTCCTCGTGCTACTAGACCTTAGTGCTGCCTTTGACACCATCGATCACCACATTCTTTTGGAGAGACTGGAAACCCAAATTGGTCTACACGGACAAGTTCTGGCCTGGTTTAGATCCTACCTGTCGGAAAGATATCAGTTTGTCTCTGTGAATGGTCTGTCCTCCGACAAATCAACTGTACATTTCGGTGTTCCTCAAGGTTCCGTTTTAGGACCACTATTGTTTTCACTATATATTTTACCTCTTGGGGATGTTATTCGAAAACATAATGTTAACTTTCACTGCTATGCGGATGACACACAGCTGTACATTTCAATGAAACATGGTGAAGCCCCAAAATTGCCCTCGCTAGAAGCCTGTGTTTCAGACATAAGGAAGTGGATGGCTGAAAACTTTTTACTTTTAAACTCGGACAAAACAGAGATGCTTGTTCTAGGTCCCAAGAAACAAAGAGATCTTCTGTTAAATCTGACAATTCATCTAGATGGTTGTAAAGTCGTCTCAAATAAAACTGTGAAGGACCTCGGTGTTACTCTTGACCCTGATCTCTCTTTTGACGAACATATCAAGACTGTTTCAAGGACAGCTTTTTTTCCATCTACGTAACATTGCAAAAATCAGAAATTTTCTGTCCAAAAATGATGCAGAAAAATTAATCCATGCATTTGTTACTTCTAGGTTAGACTACTGCAATGCTCTATTTTCCGGCTACCCGGATAAAGCACTAAATAAACTTCAGTTAGTGCTAAATACGGCTGCTAGAATCCTGACTAGAACCAAGAAATTTGATCATATTACTCCAGTGCTAGCTTCCCTACACTGGCTTCCTGTTAAGGCAAGGGCTGATTTCAAGGTTTTACTGTTAACCTATAAAGCGTTACATGGGCTTGCTCCTACCTATCTTTCCGAGTTGGTCCTGCCGTACATACCAATACGTACGCTACGGTCACAAGACGCAGGCCTCCTAATTGTCCCTAGAATTTCTAAGCAAACAGCGGGAGGCAGGGCTTTCTCCTATAGATCTCCATTTTTATGGAACAGTCTGCCTACCCATGTGAGAGACGCAGACTCGGTCTCAACCTTTAAGTCTTTACTGAAGACTTATCTCTTCAGTAGGTCATATGATTGAGTGTAGTCTGGCCCAGGAGTGTGAAGGTGAACGGAAAGGCTGGAGCAACAAACAGCCCTTGCTGTCTCTGCCGGGCCGGTTCCCCTCTCCACTGGGGTTCTCTGCCTCTAACCCTGTTGCAGGGGCTGAGTCACTGGCTTGCTGGTGCTCTTTCATGCCGTCCCTGGGAGGGGTGCGTCACTTGAGTGGGTTGAGTTACTGACGTGATCTTCCTGTCTGGGTTGGCGCCCCCCCTTGGTTTGTGCTGTGGTGGAGACCTCTGTGGGCTATACTCGGCCTTGTCTCAGGATTGTAAGTTGGTGGTTGGGGATATCCCTCTAGTGGTGCGGGGGCTGTGCTTTGGCGGAGTGGGTGGGGTTATATCCTTCCTGTTTGGCCCTGTCCGGGGTTTCTTCGGATGGGGCCACAGTGTCTCCGGACCGCTCCTGTCTCAGCCTCCAGTATTTATGCTGCAGTAGTTTATGTGTCGGGGGGCTGGGGTTAGTTGGTTATACCTGGAGTACTTCTCCTGTCTTATCCAGTGTCCTGTGTGAATTTAAGTATGCTCTCTCTAATTCTCTCGTTCTCTCTTTCTCTCTGAGAACCTGAGCCCTAGGACCATACGTCAGGACTACCGGGCATGATGACACCTTGCTGTCCCCAGTCCGCCTGGCCTTGCTGCTATTCCAGTTTCAACTGTTCTGCCTGCGGCTACGAAACCCCTACCTGTCCCAGACCTGCTGTTTTCAACTCTTTAATGATCGGCTATGAAAAGCCAACTGAGAGACCTGAGCCCTAGGACCATACGTCGGGACTACCGGCCGTGGTGACTCCTTGCTGTCCCCAGTCCGCCTGGCCTTGCTGCTATTCCAGTTTCAACTGTTCTGCCTGCGGTTATGGAACCCCTACCTGTCCCAGACCTGCTGTTTTCAACTCTTAATGATCGGCTAGAAAAGCCAACTGAGATTTATTCCTGATTATTATTTGACCATGCTTGTCACTTATGAACATTTTTGAACATCTTGGCATGGTTCTGTTATAATCTCCACCCGGCACAGCCAGAAGAGGACTGGCCACCCTCATAGCCTGGTTCCTCTCTAGGTTTCTTCCTAGGCTTTCGCCTTTCTAGGGAGTTTTTCCTAGCCACCGTGCTTCTACACCTGCATTACTAGCTGTTTGGGGTTTTAGGCTGGGTTTCTGTACAGCACTTCGAGATATTAGCTGATGTAAGAAGGGCTATATAAAATAAAATTGATTGATTGATTGATTGGAGGGGTGGTGGAGGGGCAGCTGGTCAGGCCTGAAGGCTGGGGTGGAGGGGCAGCTAGTCAGGCCTGAAGGCTGGGGTGGAGGGGGTGGTGGAGGGGCAGCTGGTCAGGCCTGAAGGCTGGGGTGGAGGGGGTGGTGGAGGGGCACCTGGTCAGGCCTGAAGGCTGGGGGTGGAGGGGGGTGGTGGAGGGGCAGCTGGTCAGGCCTGAAGGCTGGGGTGGAGGTGGTGGTGGAGGGGGAGCTGGTCAGGCCTGAAGGCTGGGGTGGAGGGGGTGGTGGTGGGGGGAGCTGGTCAGGCCTGAAGGCTGGGGTGGAGGGGCAGCTGGTCAGGCCTGAAGGCTGGGGTGGAGGGGGTGGTGGAGGGGCAGCTGGTCAGGCATACACAAACACCCATATTAGACTGATGGTTAGCACTGACCAGGGAGGGAGGGAGAGAGCCCTAGCCCCTCTCTCCCTGGAGATGGAGCCACAAGCAGAGACCCTCAGTCTCCAGGGACCCAGAGATGGAGTCGTGGACGGTTAAAAAGAGAACACCAAACAAACGAGTCCCTGGGAAAATGGGCTCTGTCTCTCTCTGCCTGGCTGCTGCGGTTAGTGAGTGTAGTGTAGTGTAGTGTAGTGTAGTGTAGTGTAGTGTAGTGTGTGTGTGACGAGCAGCTCTGACATTGTATAAACACTGAGTAAGTTGAGACACAGCTCCATAACGTTGTGACAAAGAGAGAGGAGATGTGTGAGTTATAGTACCACCAGTCAACACAATGTACCCTTTGTTTATTACACTAGACATGTTTACACACTGTTATTACACTAGACATGTTTACACACTGTTTATTACACTAGACATGTTAACACACTGTTTATTAGACTAGACATGTTAACACACTGTTTATTACACTAGACATGTTTACACACTGTTTATTACACTAGACATGTTTACACACTGTTATTACACTAGACATGTTTACACACTGTTATTACACTAGACATGTTTACACACTGTTTATTACACTAGACATGTTTACACACTGTTTATTACACTAGACATGTTTACACACTGTTATTACACTAGACATGTTTACACACTGTTATTACACTAGACATGTTTACACACTGTTATTACACTAGACATGTTTACACACTGTTATTACACTAGACATGTTTACACACTGTTTATTACACTAGACATGTTTACACACTGTTTATTACACTAGACATGTTTACACACTGTTTATTACACTAGACATGTTTACACACTGTTTATTACACTAGACATGTTTACACACTGTTTATTACACTAGACATGCTTACACACTGTTTATTACACTAGACATGTTTACAGAGTCTCTCTTGCCAACATGCTCTCACAGCATTTAGAAGGCCTTATCGTACCCTCTGGAAATCAGAACCTAATATGGGCTCTTATTTACAAAGATTCTCAGAGTAGGAGTGCTGATATAGGATCATTTTTTTAGTCTTTTAGAACCTTGATCAGTGTATGTCTCTCATGACACACAGACAGACCCGTGATTACCATATGGGAGGGGGAAGTGGGGCGTGTGAACACTATCTGCCTCGGTGCTTCTAAAGAGGAGGAACAGAGGAGAGGTGGGGAGAAGGAAAGAGAGGGAGTGAGAGAGGGAGTGAGAGACTACAGCTTAAGAATGGGTGCAGGAAGGGGGGTTGTGTTATGTCTGTCTGTTTCAACTGGGAAAGCTGTGTGTCTGTTTGTCTGTGTGAAAGCTGTGTGTCTGTTTGTCTGTGTGAAAGCTGTGTGTCTGTTTGTCTGTGTGAAAGCTGTGTGTCTGTTTGTTTCTACTAATTTGTCAGCCTTCTCTCTTTTCTTGCTCTGCAGCTGGGATGAACATGAGCCCTGTCTCTCGACTGAAGAAGACCTGGAGCAAAGTCAAGACTGCCAAGTTTGACATCTTGGAGGTACAAACACAAACACACACACACTTTAATTGTCACTTGCTGCATGTAGTGTCATGCACTTGAGCTTATGCATCATACAATCTAGCGACAGAAATTAAAAGGCACCTAGTGCTTAGTTAACCTTCCCATGTTATCTTTAAAAGCCTAGTGGACTGCCTCTGAGCTGTTGGAAGTAGCTCCATGGGGATGGAGGGAGAGGCAGGTCCTGGGGGATGGCTAGCCATAGACGTAGAGCTCTACCTGGGGCTCAGATAATACTGAGCTCCCTGGGGGTTTGTGGAGGAACCAGATATAGAAGGGGGCTTTCAAGTCAGGAGATGTGAAGTAGCAGAGATTAAAAGGAAATACCAGGTTGGGTCCCAGTGTAACCCAGGAGCCATCAAAGGAACAGGTTTCTCTCTCTCTCTCTCTCTCTCTCTCTCTCTCTCTCTCTCTCTCTCTGTCTCTCTGTCTCTCTGTCTCTCTGTCTCTCTGTCTCTCTGTCTCTCTGTCTCTCTGTCTCTCTGTCTCTCTGTCTCTCTGTCTCTCTGTCTCTGTGTAGGGATGTTCCTGCTAGTGATGTTGTTGGTGGCTGTGGTGTTAGGTTATTGTCCTCCCTCTGTGTTGATAGAGGTCAGAGTGCTGATAGCCTGGTTTGATGGCTCCATCTGTCTTGCTGCATATGTGTGCCTGCAGTTGATTTGACAGGGTTGGTTTATGTGTGAGTGATTGATCGAGTCATTGAGAAGGTTTCTCCCACAACCAAGAAACCTTTTTAGGGGAAGGGTGGAGTGGTGAGGTTGTGGGTTCTGATTTTCCTCTATGAAGGGTAGACCATCGCTCCAAGCCTGGCCAATGACTGACTAACGACCATATTTTAACCATGACCATATGTTTACAATTACATTTACCAAGTAGTAATGCAGTCAATGCATGTATCCATATACTATATGATGAGGGAGATGGACTAAAGGTGAACTAAAGCGTACGGTCTCCATCTCACTCTGAGGATGTAAAAGCTAGAAGAAAAAGTCCTCTTCTAAACAAATATTTCATCTGAGAACTGACTTTCTGCTGCTATACTGGCGTTTATAATGCTAATCTCTCTTCCCTCTCTCTTCCCTCTCTCCAGCACCAGATGGATCCTTCCGGTAACTTCTACAACTACAGAACAGCGTTTAGAGGAGCAACACAGAGGTCTAGAACGGCCAACAGCACTAGAGAGAAGGTGAGCCTCGATACGTTCACACACATCTGAGATTCAAGGCCTGTGTTTTATAAACCGTATTGACCCTCCCGTTGTCCTCGGGTCAAAATGACCCGCCACTGTGTTGAACCAACTTTATTTAATGTTTATATTTTTGGGATCATTTGTGAGAAGGAGGCAGTGAGACTTTAAAGAAAGTATCACTGCCTCCTTCTCACAAATGATCCCAAAACATATATAAATATTAAATAAAGTTGGTTCAACACAGTGGTGGGTCATTTTGACCCGAGGACAACGGGAGGGTCAAGGGTCGGAGAGCAGATCTGGGAACAGTATTGCTTTTTAGATTGTAATGAATAAGATTACATGGACAGGGTGGACCTGTTACAATATCAGGACTCCTATCCTGAGATGCTGATCCTGATGCCTTCAGTTGCGGAGTCTATCCAGACAGATTCTTCCTCATCAGCCCTTGGATTCAAACCCGCAACCCTCCAGTTACTGGCCCGCCTCTCTAACCACGAGGCTAATGCCAGCCGCCCCCCATTTCCCCCCCTCCATTTCAGACCAAGACAGTTTTAGTGATTCGTGTAGATTCTGATCTCTCCAAATGGTGGGAACGTTCTCTGTTCTCTCTGGCTGTCTGAATTATCCCAGAGCCCATTTCATGTAACCCAGTAAGTGTGTGATCTGTCCAGCTACACCAATTTAAAATGTTTCTGACATTTATGTAAAAAGTAAAAGGGTTGTTTTGAAGTGTTTGACGCACGCTGCACTCCACTTAGCCCAGAAGACTAACAAACACGGCGTCTCTCTCACAACTGATAAGCAGCAATTAATTATTACATAAAGTGGAGATCTGTATCGTGCGTGTCTTTCATGGAAACAGAAAACAAGTGGAGGGAATTTGGTGGGAATGAGAAGAACTTGAAAAGCATTCCAGAACATGAAAAGCATTCCAGAACAGCCTTCTGTGTGGCCATCGGTTGGTTTGCTTCGATCTTATCCCTGCTCAGTGTTGTCGTGTTATTGACACTAAACACAACAAACTCTGAGGTCTTTGGTTCAGTTGGGACATTGTTACAACTCTGAAGCAGAGAAGTCAAGAGGTGAAGTCATGAATAGGTCAGCTGAGAGCTGGGTCTGGTATGGACGTCAGAGAGCTGGGTCTGGTATGGACGTCAGAGAGAGAACATGAGGGCCTCTTTTCCTCCTCCAATCAAAATATGTTCAGTTCCTTTTCAGGAAAGGAAAAGGGAACATGGCTGCCATAATGCTCTCTCTCTCTCTCTCTCTCTGCTTGCGTCTGTCTCCCTCTAACCCACCCTGACCTGACCACGTGTGAACCGGCCAGCCTGTTCCAATCCCGCTTGCGTTAGTCCACCGGGTTAGCCTAGTGTTACTGGGTTAGCCTAGCTAGCGGGTTAGCCTAGCTAGCGGGTTAACCTAGCGGGTTAGCCTAGTGGGTTAGCCTTGGCTAACGATTTAGCCTAGCGGGTTAGCCTAGTGGGTTAGCCTTGGCTAACGATTTAGCCTAGCGGGTTAGCTTTGGCAAGCGGGTTAGACTAGTGGGTTAGCCTAGCTTTAGCAGGTTAGCCTAGCACCTAGCAAGCCCTGGAAGGAAGGTTAAACAATTTGTGTTTATTGATGTACTGGGTGTACTGCCAATCTATTGGGTTAGCTGAGGGATCTGTACTGTACACCCCAGTGGGTAAAGGGCACCAGGCAGTGGAGGCTGGTGGGAGGAGCTATAGGAGGACAGCTCATTGTAATGGCTGGAATGGATTAAATGGAACAGTATCAAACACAACAAACATATGGAAACCCCGTTGGACTCCGTTCCATTTAATCCATTCCAGCCATTACAACGAGCCCGTCCTCCTATAGCTCCTCCCACCAGCCTCCACTGGCACCAGGGTAATGTTTAGTAGGGATCACCGTAGCAAAACCTCTTGAATTGTGAAATGAAAATGAGTGTTTCTTAATGGTTTAAGTTTATCAAGGCCCTGCCTGTTCCAGTCCGTTTTCTTCCATTTGGTGCCTAATGAACATGACCCTAATATCCACCTTGTTGTTTCTCTGTTGCCTGGGATAGGGCCAACCCAAACCTCTCTGTAACCTAATGCCTGGGATTGGGCCAACCCAAACCTCTCTGTAACCTAATGCCTGGGATAGGGCCAACCCAAACCTCTCTGTAACCTAATGCCTGGGATTGGGCCAACCCAAACCTCTCTGTAACCTAATGCCTGGGATAGGGCCAACCCAAACCTCTCTGTAACCTAATGCCTGGGATAGGGCCAACCCAAACCTCTCTGTAACCTAATGCCTAGGATAGGGCCAACCCAAACCTCTCTGTAACCTAATGCCTGGGATAGGGCCAACCCAAACCGCTCTGTAACCTAATGCCTGGGATAGGGCCAACCCAAACCTCTCTGTAACCTAATGCCTAGGATAGGGCCAACCCAAACCTCTCTGTAACCTAATGCCTGGGATAGGGCCAACCCAAACCGCTCTGTAACCTAATGCCTGGGATAGGGCCAACCCAAACCTCTCTGTAACCTAATGCCTGGGACCTAATGCCTGGGATAGGGCCAACCCAAACCTCTCTGTAACCTAATGCCTGGGATAGGGCCAACCCAAACCTCTCTGTAACCTAATGCCTGGGATAGGGCCAACCCAAACCTCTCTGTAACCTAATGCCTGGGATAGGGCCAACCCAAACCTCACTCTGTAACCTAATGCCTGGGATAGGGCCAACCCAAACCTCTCTGTAACCTAATGCCTGGGATAGGGCCAACCCAAACCTCTCTGTAACCTAATGCCTGGGATAGGGCCAACCCAAACCTCTCTGTAACCTAATGCCTGGGATAGGGCCAACCCAAACCTCTCTGTAACCTAATGCCTGGGATAGGGCCAACCCAAACCTCTCTGTAACCTAATGCCTGGGATAGGGCCAACCCAAACCTCTCTGTAACCTAATGCCTGGGATAGGGCCAACCCAAACCTCTCTGTAACCTAATGCCTGGGATAGGGCCAACCCAAACCTCTCTGTAACCTAATGCCTGGGATAGGGCCAACCCAAACCTCTCTGTAACCTAATGCCTGGGATAGGGGCCAACCCAAACCTCTCTGTAACCTAATGCCTGGGATAGGGCCAACCCAAACCTCTCTGTAACATAATGCCTGGGATAGGGCCAACCCAAACCTCTCTGTAACCTAATGCCTGGGATAGGGCCAACCCAAACCTCTCTGTAACCTAATGCCTGGGATAGGGCCAACCCAAACCTCTCTGTAACCTAATGCCTGGGATAGGGCCAACCCAAACCTCTCTGTAACCTAATGCCTGGGATTGGGCCAACCCAAACCTCTCTGTAACCTAATGCCTGGGATAGGGCCAACCCAAACCTCTCTGTAACCTAATGCCTGGGATAGGGCCAACCCAAACCTCTCTGTAACCTAATGCCTGGGATAGGGCCAACCCAAACCTCTCTGTAACCTAATGCCTGGGATAGGGCCAACCCAAACCTCTCTGTAACCTAATGCCTGGGATAGGGCCAACCCAAACCTCTCTGTAACCTAATGCCTGGGATAGGGCCAACCCAAACCTCTCTGTAACCTAATGCCTGGGATAGGGCCAACCCAAACCTCTCTGTAACCTAATGCCTGGGATAGGGCCAACCCAAACCTCACTCTGTGACCTAATGCCTGGGATAGGGCCAACCCAAACCTCTCTGTAACCTAATGCCTGGGATAGGGCCAACCCAAACCTCTCTGTAACCTAATGCCTGGGATAGGGCCAACCCAAACCTCTCTGTAACCTAATGCCTGGGATAGGGCCAACCCAAACCTCTCTGTAACCTAATGCCTGGGATAGGGCCAACCCAAACCTCTCTGTAACCTAATGCCTGGGATAGGGCCAACCCAAACCTCTCTGTAACCTAATGCCTGGGATAGGGCCAACCCAAACCTCTCTCTGTAACCTAATGCCTGGGATAGGGCCAACCCAAACCTCTCTGTAACCTAATGCCTGGGATAGGGCCAACCCAAACCTCTCTGTAACCCAATGCCTGGGATAGGGCCAACCCAAACCTCTCTGTAACCTAATGCCTGGGATAGGGCCAACCCAAACATCTCTGTAACCTAATGCCTGGGATAGGGCCAACCCAAACCTCTCTGTAACCTAATGCCTGGGATAGGGCCAACCCTAATATCACTCTGTAACCTAATGCCTGGGATAGGGCCAACCCAAACCTCTCTGTAACCTAATGCCTGGGTTAGGGCCAACCCAAACCTCTCTGTAACCTAATGCCTGGGATAGGGCCAACCCAAATCTCTCTGTAACCTAATGCCTGGGATAGGGCCAACCCAAACCTCTCTGTAACCTAATGCCTGGGATAGGGCCAACCCAAACCTCTCTGTAACCTAATGCCTGGGATAGGGCCAACCCAAACCTCTCTGTAACCTAATGCCTGGGATAGGGCCAACCCAAACCTCTCTGTAACCTAATGCCTGGGATAGGTCCAACCCTAATATCACTCTGTAACCTAATGCCTGGGATAGGGCCAACCCAAACCTCTCTGTAACCTAATGCCTGGGTTAGGGCCAACCCAAACCTCTCTGTAACCTAATGCCTGGGATAGGGCCAACCCAAACCTCTCTGTAACCTAATGCCTGGGATTGGGCCAACCCAAACCTCACTCTGTAACCTAATGCCTGGGATAGGGCCAACCCAAACCTCTCTGTAACCTAATGCCTGGGATAGGGCCAACCCAAACCTCTCTGTAACCTAATGCCTGGGATAGGGCCAACCCAAACCTCTCTGTAACCTAATGCCTGGGATAGGGCCAACCCAAACCTCTCTGTAACCTAATGCCTGGGATAGGGCCAACCCAAACCTCTCTGTAACCTAATGCCTGGGATAGGGCCAACCCAAACCTCTCTGTAACCTAATGCCTGGGATAGGGCCAACCCAAACCTCTCTGTAACCTAATGCCTGGGATAGGGCCAACCCAAACCTCTCTGTAACCTAATGCCTGGGATAGGGCCAACCCAAACCTCTCTGTAACCTAATGCCTGGGATAGGGCCAACCCAAACCTCTCTGTAACCTAATGCCTGGGATAGGGCCAACCCAAACCTCTCTGTAACCTAATGCCTGGGATAGGGCCAACACAAACCTCTCTGTAACCTAATGCCTGGGATTGGGCCAACCCAAACCTCTCTGTAACCTAATGCCTGGGATTGGGCCAACCCAAACCTCTCTGTAACCTAATGCCTGGGATAGGGCCAACCCAAACCTCTCTGTAACCTAATGCCTGGGATAGGGCCAACCCAAACCTCTCTGTAACCTAATGCCTGGGATAGGGCCAACCCAAACCTCACACTGTAACCTAATGCCTGGGATAGGGCCAACCCAAACCTCTCTGTAACCTAATGCCTGGGATAGGGCCAACCCAAACCTCTCTGTAACCTAATGCCTGGGATAGGGCCAACCCAAACCTCTCTGTAACCTAACTCTTTGTGGTGACGTGGCTTACTGAAGGGACGGTTATCTGAAAACCATCCTCTCAGTACCTCCTGACTTCTCTCTCTGGGTGAAGTAGGGAATTTGTTGACAGGCGTATTTGTGGTGATTAACATGGAAACCTCACTACATTGTTTCCCACTGGAAAACCCCTCGTACTGTAACCTGACCACTCTAACCGAATCCGCTGTAACCTGACTGCTGTTTTAAATTCTCCTCTCTCTCTCTCTCTCTCTCTCTCTCTCAGATTGTCATCCCTTTCTTCAGCCTACTGATCAAAGACATCTATTTCCTGAACGAGGGATGTTCCAACAGGATGCAGAACGGACATATAAACTTTGAGGTGTGTTTGGGAAGCAGTTTGTTGTTTGTAAGGAACTCCCCCAGGGTCCTCCAATATGGTGCCTGGAGGCCAAACTTGGTTTGGCCCACCAGAGGCTTCCAGAATTATCTTATGTTTTTATGAACAATATTTTTCGGGGAGGGTTTGGCCCATCATGGCTCACTACTGAGGATACATTTTGACATGAGTTTGGGCACTTCTGTAACTAGATTAAGTAAGGCTTTAATGTAACCCAGGTCGACCAGTTCCAGAAATGTCCCATTGCTAAAGGAGACAGTTTGCACAGCAACAATATCTATACAGGCTTCCCCTGACAGAGAATGAGGAAGTAAGACTTACCAGCTGCACCACAGTGGAATTAACACTTTTATCATTGGAGACCCTATTCACAGTCTGTAAAGCACTTTTATCATTGGAGACCCTATTCACAGTCTGTAAAGCACTTTTATCATTGGAGACCCTATTCACAGTCTGTAAAGCACTTTTATCATTGGAGACCCTATTCACAGTCTGTAAAGCAGTCATCAGCGTAGACAGTCATCAGCATAGACAGTCATCAGCGTAGACAGTCATCAGCGTAGACAGTCATCAGCGTAGACGGTCATCAGCGTAGACGGTCATCAGCGTAGACGGTCATCAGCGTAGACCGTCATCAGCGTAGACCGTCATCAGCGTAGACAGTCGTCAGATAAGTGAATGTTACCATCAGGTTGTGGTTAGGTTTACATAATTTCTACACTGACCACCTTTATGGTGGTGAATACGAGGCAGTGCAGTCAGCTAACATTAACACTGTTGTGTTAACATTGTTTTCATGTTTTATCGTTGTTTTTCAGAAATTCTGGGAGATGGCGAAGCAGGTTAGCGAGTTCATGGTTTGGAAGAAAGTGGAGTGTCCGTTTGAGAAGGACCGCAAGATTCTCCAGTATCTACTCACCGCACCTGTCTTCAGCGAGGACAGTATGTACACCCCTCAAAAACGTCCCCCCTTAATGTACACCCCTCAAAAACGTCCCCCTTTAATGTACACCCCTCAAAAACGTCCCCCCTTAATGTACACCCCTCAAAAACGTCCCCCCTTAATGTACACCCCTCAAAAACGTCCCCCTTAATGTACACCCCTCAAAAACGTCCCCCCTTAATGTACACCCCTCAAAAACGTCCCCCTTAATGTCCACCCCTCAAAAACGTCCCCCCTTAATGTACACCCCTCAAAAACGTCCCCCCTTAATGTACACCCCTCAAAAACGTCCCCCCCTTAATGTACACCCCTCAAAAACGTCCCCCCTTAATGTACACCCCTCAAAAACGTCCCCCCTTAATGTACACCCCTCAAACGTCCCCCCTTAATGTACACCCTCAAAAACGTCCCCCTTAATGTACACCCCTCAAAACGTCCCCCTTAATGTACACCCCTCAAAAACGTCCCCCCTTAATGTACACCCCTCAAAACTTCCCCCTTTAATGTACACCCTCAAAACGTCCCCCCCTTAATGTACACCCCTCAAAAACATCCCCCTTAATGTACACCCCTCAAAACATCCCCCCTTAATGTACACCCCTCAAAAACATCCCCCCCTTAATGTACACCCCTCAAAAACGTCCCCCCCCCCTTAATGCCACAATGCCGCTCTCATGTTGTAAAGGGTCAATGTGCCAAAGTGATTGTCATTGAAACTAAAAAGAAGTCCGCTATACTTCAACGTTCAGTGGTTCTCCTCCAGAAAACCTGCAACACTACAGGGAAAGCAGGTGTTTTATGGTACTGTATGATACTGTGGATATGATATGATGATGATGATGATGATGGTTCTCTCTGTTCTCTCTCCTCTCAGCTCTGTGTCTGGCCTCCTATGACAGTGAAGGCCCTGAGAATAACATGGAGAAGGACAGATGGAAATCTTTGAGGTGTGTACCCTCCCCGGGATGGTGTGTGTACCTGAGGGTCAGCCCCAATGCGACAGAACCTGTCCCATTACTCCAGACTGCCGTAGTTTCTCTCTCTCCCCACTGAGACAGAACCTGTCCCATTACTCGAGACTGGCGTAGTTTCTCTCTCTCTCCCCACTGAGACAGAACCTGTCCCATTACTCCAGACTGCCGTAGTTTCTCTCTCTCTCCACTGAGACAGAACCTGTCCCATTACTCCAGACTGGCGTAGTTTCTCTCTCTCCCCACTGAGACAGAACCTGTCCCATTACTCCAGACTGGCGTAGTTTCTCTCTCTCTCCCCACTGAGACAGAACCTGTCCCATTACTCCAGACTGGCGTAGTTTCTCTCTCTCTCCCCACTGAGACAGAACCTGTCCCATTACTCCAGACTGGCGTAGTTTCTCTCTCTCTCTCCCACTGAGACAGAACCTGTCCCATTACTCCAGACTGGCGTAGTTTCTCTCTCTCTCCACTGAGACAGAACCTGTCCCATTACTCCAGACTGGCGTAGTTTCTCTCTCTCCCCACTGAGACAGAACCTGTCCCATTACTCCAGACTGCCGTAGTTTCTCTCTCTCTCCCCACTGAGACAGAACCTGTCCCATTACTCCAGACAGGCGTAGTTTCTCTCTCTCCCAACTGAGACTCCAGACGGGCCGTGTCAGCACAATGTGGCTCTAGCCTTGCCGACGTGCCTCGAGTCCGGCTATGACCCTCTAGCCCAGAAATGTGCTTTATCAATGTTTCAGGACAGGGCCGGGGGGTGGTATTAACCCTTATCTAAACAGGTATGTAGAACCGAGTAGAGAGGCTTGGTATGGCTGTGTTGTATTGATTTCTACTATTGTAGCAGGAATGCAGGAATACATAAACTGTTATACAACGGGTGGGTCTAATCCTGGATGCTGATTGGTTAAAACTGCATTCCGGCCGGTGTCTATGCCACAATTTACCACCGGCTAAATCGATGACGTTGAAACGCCTATTTACTCTGTTCCATCTCACTGCGCAATCCACTGTCTCATCAGCCCAGCCAGGCAATTTATAAACTTGATCTCCACTATAAAAAGCATCTAGACATTATCGCCACATTTCTTTTAGACTAGCGTTTGGTTTTCAACAGCGGAGATTTGAAATAACCTTACTGTCTGTCTCCAACATTTGCAACATTGTTTCAATATTGAAATTCGATCTCCACCTGTCCTATGGTAATGGACATGTCGGGACGAGACACAGGTAGACAGCTTTTCTCAGCCAGTCAATCACGAATCAGCGTCCTTTTTATGGATATCTATATACAAAGAAATGTCAATAGAAAAACACGAAATGCAGTTAGTTTGCTGTCATTCCGGCTTCAGTTTGAAGTGATTGTGTTAGCTGTGTAGTTGGTTGTCTCTTCTGAACAGTGACCTGGCGAGAGTGCAAATGCTCAATGCCAGGTGAAATCGCACATCATTAGCTCATTGTTATGGATGAATCCCCCCCCAAAATAACTAGAAAACAGCTTCAACAAACACCAATGCAGCTACTTTGCTGTTATTCTGGCTGCACTGTTTGACGTGACTGTGTTAGCCAAAGTTAGCTAGCTAGCAAGCAAGGGATGAGAACGTTTGCAGCCATGGCAACGGTACAGTTAGAATGAACGACTGGGTCGCGTCCATAGATACAGAACAAAAAGACTTAACGACTGGGTCGCGCCTCTGGCAACCGAACCGATAGAACGAACGATCAGCCGGCTTGGGTAGTAACCCTAGAATTGTGTCGAGACTATATCTCGTGGAAGGATGAAATAGTATGAAAACATTCATCAAAATAACATTTTTTTATGGATATACAGTACCAGTCAAAAGTTGCCTTGATGACATCTTTGCACACTCTTGGCATTCTCTCAACCAGCTTCATGCGGTAGTCACCTGGAATGCATTTCAATTAACAGGTGTGCCTTCTTAAAAGTTAATTTGTGGAATGTATTTCCTTCTTAATGCGTTTGAGCCAATCAGTTGTGTTGTGACAAGGTAGGGGGGTATACAAAAGATAGCTCTATTTGGTAAAAGACCAAGTCCATATTATGGCAAGAACATCTCAAATAAGCAAAGAGAAACGACATTCCATCATTACTTTAAGACATGAAGGTCAGTCAATACGGAAAATGTCAAGAACTTTGAAAGTTTCTTCAAGTGCAGTCGCAAAAGACATCAAGCGCTATGATGACAGATCTCAACATCAACTGTTCAGAGGGGACTGTGTGAATCAGGCCTTCATGGTCGAATTGCTGCAAAGAAACCACTACTAAAGGACACCAATAAGAAGAGACCTGCTTGGGCCAAGAAACACGAGCAATGGACATTAGACCAGTGGAAATTTGTCCTTTGGTCTGGAGTCCAAATTGGAGATTTTTGGTTATTTGTGAGACACGGTGTGGGTGAACGGATGATCTCCGCATGTGTGGTTCCCACCATAAAGCATGGAGGAGGAGGTGTTATGGTGTGGGGGTGCTTTGCTGGTGACACTGTCTGTGATTTATTTAGAATTCAAGGCACACTTAACCAGCATGGCTACCACAGCATTCTATAGCGATACGCCATCCCATCTGGTTTGGGCTTAGTGGGACTATCATTTGTTTTTCAACAGGACAATGACCCAACTCACCTCCAGGCTGTGTAAGGGCTATTTTAGCAAGAAGGAGAGTGATGGAGTGCTGCATCAGATGACCTGGCCTCCACAATCCCCCGACCTCAACCCAATTGAGATGGTTTGGGATGAGTCGGACGGCAGAGTGAAGGAAAAGCAGCCAACAAGTGCTCCTTCAAGACTGTTGGAAAAGCATTCCAGGTGAAGCTGGTTGAGAGAATGCCAAGAGTGTGCAAAGCTGTCATCAAGGCAAAGGGTGGCTATTTGAAGATTCTCAAATATAAAATATACTTTGATTTGTTTAACCCTTTTTTTTGTTTACTACATGATTCCATATGTGTTATTTCATAGTTTTGATGGCTTCACTATTATTCTACAATGTAAAAAATTGTCAAAATAAAGAGAAACCCTTGAATGAGTAGGTGTCCAAACTTTTGACTGGTAGTGTATGTCAATCATTGTTTGAATATGTCGGTAACCCGTTGTATAAAAGTGATAATGCCCTCGACGTTGTCTCTGGCCTAACACCCATGCCAATATATCTATCCTCCAAACACCAGCTTCATTATCACTGAATTGTAGATGTCTGTTAGGTGTCTTGCTAATAGATGTTCTCCTCTCTCGCTCCGCAGATCCACTCTGCTAAGTAGAGTCTAGAGTTTCTGAAGAAGGAGGAGCCAAGTCAACCCCGTCTTGACAACCAAGCCAATGCCCTGTGGGGACATCCAAATAACAGGATCCCTGTTTGGATGGGAGACAACAATCTTGATCGGTTCTGTTCCCCAGTCATGGATTTCTAACTAAGAAGCCATTTGTTCGCTCTTCTTCATGTTGTATGTTTCCAGGAAAGCTTTTTTCATCTCTTTGTATGAATTTGTATACTTTTTTTTTTTTTTTTGAAAAAAAGAAAAAAAACTTTACGACCATCATGAGGAGGAGAGGAAAATCCAGGGAAATGCTTTTTTTTGTTGTCCTTTGGACACGTCTGCCGAAAAATGTAAACACTGTGTATTTACACCGGGGTGACACTGTTGATGAAAATCTCCTGACATTTTCAAGATGTATTTTGACTTTCTACAGAAGCTAGGAGTTAGGATTTGGCTGCTGGATGGCCAACTGATTCAGTCCTAACGCGTACAGCGAACAGGCTGCTCTCTCTCTCTCTCTCTCTCTTTAAAAAGCCAGCATTGTGTTTACTGGGAATCAGTATACTGTATAATGGTGTCAAACCTAACAGCACGGTTGGCATATAAAATATGAAGCTAACTTTTTATTTGTATTTTTTTTTGTTTGTGTGTAATTTGCTTTTCTACATGTACCGTTATTCCTGATTCTCTTGATCCAGTCAAGTGTGGTCGGCCAATCCTTCAGAACTTTACTGCTCTATGTGTTAAAAATGCACCGGGTGCATTGGATTGAAAACATGATGTCATTTTTGTATAAAAGCTTTGTGAGACTCTACAACAAGAAGCAACATCTTCCTTCTCCTCTCATCCTTTTATCAATGGGACACTCAGCCATGGGCAGAAACAGAGGGGTGGGTGGGGATGTTAAGATAGCTTGTGAATCCCAAATGGCACCCTCTTCGCTATATTAGTACACTACTTTGGTCCTGAGCCCTATGAACCTAAAGTAGTGTACTATGTAGAGCAGGGTTTCCCAAACTCGGTCCTCGGGACCCCAAGGGGTGTTATTGCGGGTGTAGCGAAATGCTTGTGCTTCTAGCTCCGACAGTGCAGTAATATCAAACAAGTAATATCTAACAATTTCACAACATATACCCAATATACACAAATCTAGTAAGGAATGGAATTTAAGAATATATACATATATGGACAAGCAATGACAGAGCGGCATGGACTAAGATACAGTAGCATATTATAGAATAGAATACAGTATATACATATGAGATGAGTAGTGCAAGATATGTAAACATTATTAAAAGTGACTAGTGTTCCATTTCTTAAATTGGCCAGTGATTTCAATAGGCAGCAGCAGCCTCTAATGTACTAGTGATGGCTATTTAACAGTCTGATGGCCTTGAGATAGAAGCTGTTTTTCATTCTCTCTGTCCCAGCTTTGATGCACCTGTACTGATGCCTTCTGGATGATAGCGGGGTGAACAGGCAGTGGCTCGGGTGGTTGATGTCCTTGATGATCATTTTGGCCTTCCTGTGACATCGGGTGCTGTAGGTGTCTTGGAGGGCGGGTAGTTTGCTCCCGGTAATGCGTTCGGCAGACCGCACCACCCTCTGGAGAGCCCTGCGGTTGCGGGCGGTGCAGTTGCCGTACCAGGCGGTGATACAGCCTGACAGGATGCTCTCAATTGTGCATCTGTAAAAGTTTGAGGGTTTTAGGTGCCAAGACAAATTTCTTCAGCCTCCTGAGGTTGAAGAGTCTCTGTTGCGCCTTGTTCACCCACACTGTCTGCATGGGTGGACCATTTCAGGTTGTCAGTGATGTGTACGCCAAGGAACTTGAAGCTTTCCACCTTCTCCACTGCTGTCCCGTCGATGTGGATAGGGGGGTGCACCCTCTGCTGTTTCCTGAAGTCCACGATCATCTCCTTTGTTTTGTTGACGTTGAGTGAGAGGTTATTTTCCTGGCACCACACTCCCAGAGCCCTCACCTCCTCCCTGTAGGCGGTCTCGACATTGTTGGTAATCAAGCCTACTACTGTTGTGTTGTCTGCAAACTTGATGATTGAGTTGGAGGCGTGCTTGGCCACGCAGTCATGGGTGAACAGGGAGTACAGGAGGGGGCTGAGCACGCACCCTTGTGGGGCCCCAGTGTTGAGGATCAGCGAAGTGGAGATGTTGTTTCCTACCTTCACCACCTGGGGGCGGCCTTTCAGGAAGTCCAGGACCCAGTTGCACAGGGTGGGGTTCAGACCCAGGGCCTCGAGCTTAATGATGAGCTTGGACCAGCCACTTTGATGGAATAAATATAGCCTTGTGCAGTGCTGAATGCTTCAAGCACTCAAGATTAGCCATCCTGTGTGAGTGGTGTACCTGCCCACTATGCCCCTCTGTAGTATAGAAATGCAATGTGGTTATATCGCCCCCTTGTGGTTGAGTTAAGTAAGTGCTGTGGCAGAGTTGAGTGAATGAATGAGTTGAGTATGTAATAGTAGATATCGTGTGAGAGCTGAGGATTTGGAAAGTTTTTTTCCTCAGTTAATGCAGTATCAAACTTTCCTCCTAATTAGGTTGTATTTTTTCATGTTATAATAATTATTTTCAACGTATTTGTTTTATTTATGATCCTAGTTATTTCATATTATGTATATTTATGATTATTTTATTGTATTTGTTCTTATATAATTTTGTACTAGGTACATAATAGCCGGCCGCGACCGGGAGACCCCATGAGGCGACGCTCAATTGGCCCAGCGTCGTCCGGGTAAGGGGAGGACGTCCTTGTCCCATCGCGCTCTGGCGACTCCTTGTAGCGGGCCGGGCACATGCACGCTGACACGGTCGCCAGTTGTACGGTGTTTCCTCCGACACGTTGGTGCGGCTGGCTTCCGTGTTAAGCGAGCAGTGTGTCAAGAAGCAGTGCGGTCGTGTTTCGGAGGATGCATGGCTCTCCCGAGTCCATACTGGAGTTGCAGCGATGGGACAAGACTGTAACTACCAATTGTATATCACGAAAAAATGGGGTAAAAAGTTTGTATGAGAACCCTTAATTTTCTGGCTTCTAGCACACACTGTGAAGTTAAACATATTGGTCGCGTTCCAGGCCCACTACATTTCAGGCGTGGCATAGCTGGTATCAATCCAGGCGTTGTGAGATCTGGCAGGCATCTGCAATGTAGTCGTCCTGGAATGCGGCCATTGACTGACGTGTAGCTTGCCTTGTCTTTGCGTTTCTCTGCTCTACATGACATTGTGGTTTACTGTGTAAATACTTCTGTTTTTCCTACATGTGTTTATCTGTTTGTATTTGGACTGTTAAGATGGAATAGAGGACTTGTTTATTACTGTGTTAGTTGTTAAATGAGAAAGTGATCAAAGTTAATAAAATAATGCTTATGGAGGAGTCTGTTGTTCATGATTATTAACTGTCAGAAGAACCCCAATTTCCAAGTGAATTGACATATTTCATGGCTTGACCTTGTATCAACCGGAGTTGACTGAGGAAGCTCATTTTGTATGGTTGTTATTCGCTGTATGTAGTAAACCTATAATCACTTTGACAGTGGACTACTGGTAAGGAATATACTGAAGCTGCCCCACCTTTCGTAATTAGGTTATTTTTCACAATTCATGAGCATGGATCTGGAAACATTGAGACTGGAGAATCATATTACTCACGTTTCTGTTGAATAGGAATATACAAGATATAGCTTCATCATCATAATTGTTTAAGACATTGCATCAACTGTATCTCATGTATTCCTACCTGCCTGCTAGTACATCATATAAAAACAGAATTTAATGTAAAATTAACATCTAAAACAACTGGGTACGATACTTTAAATTAGCCGGCATAATTTGTGTAAATAAAACGTGTTTTAACGGTCTTATTAACAAATTATTATTGCCGTTACCATTGAGACCTGCTGAAGATAAGGAACATTCTCAAAGCTGACTTTGGATAAATGAACTAATTGTGAAAAAACACAAAGAAATGCATTTGTTAAAGGGATAGCCAAAATTCAACTGAACATTATTTTCTATTTACCTTTAATTGTAGCTGATTCACCAATACTTTTGCTTTCTTGAGTGCTTAATAAGCGCGTTTGTCTTGTCGGAAGTACCATAGAGCCCCACGCATCATGTATTACAACAACACATTTCACAGGTGGAATAAAGGGACTTTCAGAAAATGCAATGCAGTATGGGACATCACATAAAAATCTAGGGCTTCTGGTCAGTTACCTCTGATTTTCTGTAGTGTCGTCATGGCTGGATCCTTAAGTATCAGCCACCAGTCTTTGAACAACACGTTTAAATACCATGTAGTTAGTGAAACCTGGCAGCTCGCTTCTCCTGTGCATCTGATAAAAATGTATTGACCACTTTTTGCACTTCTTCATGGTCTAAATTGAGAAAAACAGAGAGATTTCGAGAAATTGTCATAATTCAGGCAAATATATTTTATTATAATTACTTTTTTTATGACATTACTATTAGTATAATAATATTATTATTCATTCTGCTGTACACAGTGGTGTAGTGGAGGGTAAACGCCTGTAAATGTCGTTTACTGACCTATCACAGAAAACTGCTTTTAAAAATACAAGGAGCATTTCTTTATTCACCACAAACAGCGATTAATGTCTACCCACCATTTTTTTATTTTTTACCACTACATCACTAGTTGTGCATCTTACACAGTTAACAATACTACATATCTGTGTCCATGTAGTATCAGTACAAGTTATGGATATTTGAAAATATAAATATTATTGGTTAGATAATGTTGAGCAATAGCCTGTCTATTCAAGAGTGTACCTACAATTTGACTTTGACTTACATTTTTAAGACATTTCATCCAATCTGCAAAGTCACTTCGCATGAGGATTTTCCTCAACAATATTATCCCCTGTGGACAGGCGAGTAATCTTCTCATTGAACTCTGTGATTACCTGAAGGGAGAAACATAACACAGTAAACACACAACACAGTAAACACACAACACAGTAAACACACAACACAGTAAACACACAACACAGTAAACACACAACACAATAAACACACAACACAATAAACACACAACACAGTAAACACACAACACAGTAAACACACAACACAGTAAACACACAACACAGTAAACACACAACACAATAAACACACAACACAATAAACACACAACACAGTAAACACACAACACAGTAAACACACAACACAATAAACACACAACACAGTAAACACACAACACAGTAAACATACAACACAATAAACACACAACACAATAAACACACAACACAGTAAACACACAACACAGTAAACACACAACACCGTAAACACACAACACAGTAAACACACAACACAGTAAACACACAACACAGTAAACACACAACACAGTAAACACACAACACAATAAACACACAACACAGTAAACACACAACACAGTAAACATACAACACAGTAAACACACAACACAATAAACACACAACACAGTAAACACACAACACAGTAAACACACAACACCGTAAACACACAACACAGTAAACACACAACACAGTAAACACACAACACAGTAAACACAACACAGTAAACACACAACACCATAAACACACAACACAATAAACACACAACACAGTAAACACACAACACAGTAAACACACAACACAATAAACACACAACACAGTAAACACACAACACAATAAACACACAACACAGTAAACACACAACACAGTAAACACACAACACAGTAAACACAACACAGTAAACACACAACACAGTAAACACACAACACAACACAGTAAACACACAACACAGTAAACACACAACACAGTAAACACACAACACCGTAAACACACAACACAGTAAACACACAACACAGTAAACACACAACACAGTAAACACACAACACAGTAAACACACAACACAATAAACACACAACACAGTAAACACACAACACAGTAAACACACAACACAGTAAACACACAACACAGTAAACACACAACACAGTAAACACACAACACCATAAACACACAACACAGTAAACACACAACACCATAAACACACAACACAGTAAACACACAACACAATAAACACACAACACAGTAAACACACAACACAGTAAACACACAACACAATAAACACAACAAAATAAACACATACCACAATAAACACAACACAAACACCATCTGTCTTTTCAAGCATGTGACTCTTCTATAGTTCACGTTTAATCCTCTTTTAAATAACAAAAGTTACAGTTATAATATTACTTTGAGTAACAGAGTAATGTAACGTGTAATGTTTTACATTTGAGCAATAATTTTAACAATGTTGTGTTATTTGTATGGAGAAAAAAAGTATTCACTCCTACTAAAACTGTGTTGATAATGGTTTTCATACACATATCTTGTCCATAATGTAGAGGCCTGTGGGACATTCAATGACGACATGAGGATGGTAAATGTGATCTGCATAACATACCAATACCTCCTCGTCTGTATACCTACAGACACAAAAGTGAGCAGTTCAGTCATCTGCACCCAATACCGCTAACAGTCAACATATTCTTATAGCCTACAGTACATATTCTTACTTCTTTGTTGATTGATATCCATTGAATTGTGTCCATTTTCTGTTTTAGAAAGATTTGCACAAATATGAAAAGATAGATGGTATCATCATAAAAAAAGTCAAGGGTTCTGTATACTTTCCGAATGCACTGAATATAAATAGACGGACATTTATGATTTCCTTTCTCTTTGATGGTTTTTTATGGCCATTCCTTCCAGTTCTCTGCTGCCAATGACTGGAACGAACTGCAAAAATCTCTGAAACTGGAGACTCTTATCTCCCTCACTAACTTTAAGCATCAGTTGTCAGAGCAGCTTACCGATCACTGCACCTGTACACAGCCCATCTGAAATTAGCCCACCCAACTACCTCATCCCCATATTGTTATTTATTTTGCTCATTTGCACCCCAGTATCTCTATTTGCACATCTAGCATTCCAGTGTTAATACTAATTGTAATTATTTTGCACTATGGCCTATTTATTGCCTTACCTCCATAACTTGCTACATTTGCACACACTGTATATATATTTTCTGTTGTATTTTTGACTTTATGTTTTATTTTACCCCATATGTAACTCTGTGTTGTTGTTGTTTTTATCGCACTGCTTTGCTTTATCTTGGCCAGGTCGCAGTTGTAAATGAGAACTTGTTCTCAACTGGCTTACCTGGTTAAATAAAGGTGGGAAAAAAAAGAAAAAAAGAAAGGTAGTTACAGAAGTAAAAAAAAAAAACAGAGACAGAAGGAAAAGAGAGAAGACAGCTGGTGAATACGAGATGAGGAGGACGCCCCCTGGTGGTAACGGTAGGTAACAACACATCTGCCACGCTGATCCTCAACACGGGCCGCCCCCTGGTGGTAACGGTAGGTAACAACACATCTGCCACGCTGATCCTCAACACGGGCCGCCCCCTGGTGGTGAGGGTAGGTAACAACACATCTGCCACGCTGATCCTCAACACGGGGGGCCCCCTGGTGGTAAGGGTAGGTAACAACACATCTGCCACGCTGATCCTCAACACGGGGGCCCCTCAGGGGTTCGTGCTTAGTCCCCTCCTGTACTCCCTGTTCACCCATGACTGCATGGCCAGGCACGACTCCAACACTATCATTACGTTTACTGACGACACAACAGTGGTAGGCTTGATCACCGACAACGGTGAGACAGCCTATAGGGAGGAGGTCAGAGACCTGGCAATGTGGTGCCAAGACAACAACCACTCCCTCAACGTGAGCAAGACAAAGGAGATGATCGTGGACTACAGGAAAAGGAGGGCCGAGCACGGCCCCATTCTCATCGACAGGGCTCTAGTGGAGCAGGTTGAGACTTTCAAGTTCCTTGGTGTCCACATCACCAACAAACTATCATGGTCCAAGCACACCAAGACAGTCGTGAAGAGGGTACGACAAAGCCTATTCCCCCTCAGGAGACTGAAAAGATTTGGCATGGGTCCTCAGATCCTCAAAAATGTCTACAGCTGCACCATCGAGAGCATCCTGACTGGTTGCATCACCGCCAAATCAAATAAAGTTTAATTTTGATTTGATTTGCTCGGCCTCCGACCACAAGGCACTACAGAGGGTAGTGCGTACGGCCCAGTACATCACTGGTGCCAAGCTTCCTGCCATCCAGGACCTCTGTACCAGGCGGTGTCAGAGGAAGGCCCTAAAAATTGCCTAAGACTCCAGCCACCCTAGTCATAGACTGTTCTTTCTGCAACCGCACGGCAAACGGTACCGAAAAGCCAAGTCTAGGTCCAAAAGGCTTCTGAACAGCTTCTACCCCCAAAGCCATAAGACTCCTGAACAGCTAATCAAATGGCTACCCGGGCTATTCTTACGCTGCTGCTACTCTCTGTTTATTATCTATTATCTCTGTGTAGTCACTTTACCCCTATCTACATGTAGATATTACCTCAATTACCTCGACTAACCGGTGCCCCCCGCACATTGACTCGGTACCGTTACCCCCCTGTATTTAGCCTCCTTATTGATATTTTATTGTTGCTCTTTTATTTTTTACTTGAGTTTATTCAGGTGTTTTTTTTTGTTTTTTTTCTTTCTTAACTCTTATATACCACTGTAAAGTCTACACCTGTTGTATTCGGAGCATGTGACAAACACAATTGTATTTTATTTTATTAGATTTTAGGAATAAAAGCGACAATATAAAGACAAATGTGAAGGAAGGGAGGAGAGTCGGGTTGGGCCGGTAAGCAGTAATGCCATATATCAACTGGGGTTTATTACTTGAGTCGTTCACACTGTACGTTTTTATAAACTCACAGTAAGGTATAAAGTTTTTATGGATTTACTATGCTATCTGCCGTTGGAGGAATGCTGACTTGCATCTTTCAAAAGTTACTATTACTTCACATTCTTTCAGTGTCACTCTGCTCATATAATCACATGTCAGAATTATTTTAATGTAGTTTAGGAAAGTTCAATCTGGAAGGCTGGTCTGTCTGATTATCTTTCTCCAATAAGAATAAGATGATTCCCTTTGTTTCCTGTTCTAGAGGCATACTGGGAATGAATACAAACATATCATCATCATACTGGGAATGAATACAAACATATCATCATCATACTGGGAATGAATACAAACATATCATCATCATACTGGGAATGAATATAAACGTATCATCATCATACTGGGAATGAATACAAACGTATCATCATCATACTGGGAATGAATACAAACATATCATCATCATACTGGGAATTAATACAAACATATCATCATCATACTGGGAATTAATACAAACATATCATCATCATACTGGGAATTAATACAAACATATCATCATCATACTGGGAATGAATACAAACATATCATCATCATAGTGGGAATGAATACAAACGTATCATCATCATAGTGGGAATGAATACAAACGTATCATCATCATACTAGGAATGAATACAAACATATCACCATCATACTGGGAATGAATACAAACGTATCATCACAGCATCGCGTCTTGTTTCTCCTCCTCTTTCCAATGTGTGAACGTCATTCACCTATTTATTTACCTATTCACACTATGATGATGACACAATCATAAACATTCCTCATGCTGGCTGGTTAACCTATGGGCTCACTATTGCAATTATCACCTTCCTCTCTTTCAACCGATGGGCGTATATCTTGTATTTATATGTCAACTTACCCATGGTCTCTTACTTGCTGTTTTTCAGCAACAGTTTTCAAACTTTCCGTGTTGTTTAAGTCATTTCAGATGCCGAAAGGGTCTAAATACTTATGTAATGTGATATTTCCGTTTTTTATGTTTAACAAATTTGCAAACATTTCGATAAAAACCAGTTTTTGCTTTGTCATTATGGGGTATTGTGTGTAGATTGATGAGGGGGGAAAAAAACAATTTAATCAATTTTAGAATAAGACTGATACGTAACAAAATGTGGAAAGAATCAAGGGGTCTGAATACTTTCCAAATGCACTGTATAAACAGGATAGACGTGGTGTAGGCTTCACAATTCAATGAAATGCTTACTGGCAGCAATCTTATTCTCTCATCATGTAATTTCTAAACGGTTCACCCGATATGGATGAAAATACCCTCAAAAAAAAGCTGACAGTCTGCACTTTAACCTCGTAGTCATTGTATCATTTTAGAGTACAGAGCCAAAACAACAAAACAATTGTCACTGTCCCAATACTTTTGGAGTGTCAGGGCGTGTGTAGGTGTAGTGTAGGAAATCAAATGCAGGACGCCGACTGTAGGTTCCAAAATGCTGTATTTCTGGCCCAACACAGGCAACAGGACAACTAAGCCCAACAGCTAAATTACGCACAAGGCGAAAAGGCAAATGCGCACAAACAGGTGCGACAAACGAAGTGGTGCACGAACAAGTGCAACTATGCTCCAGCGCAGTGGAGAAACTATGCTCAACCGAGCAAACACAACACTGACGAAAAACAATCATACACAACACATGACAAACACAACGAGAAACTTATAGGACACTAATTACGTAAAACAGAAACAGGTGTGACACAAACAGACAAAAGCAAACGAACATGAAACATCTATCGGTGGCAGCTAGAATTCCGGAGACGACGAGCGCCGAAGCCTGCCCGAACAAGGAGGAGAGGCAGCCTCGGCCGAAACCGTGACAGTACCCCCCTTGACGCGCGGCTCCAGACGCGCGCCGACTCCGGCCTCGGGGACGGCCAGGGGGACGCCGGCGCAGGGCGCGTCGGACGCCTCCGATGGAACTCCGTCAGGAGCGACGGGTCCAACACGTCTCTCCTCGGCACCCAGCACCGCTCCTCCGGACCGTACCCCTCCCACTCCACTAGATACTGGAGACCCCCCATCCGACGTCTCGAATCCAAGATGGATCTCACGGAGTACGCCGGTGCCCCTCGATGTCCAACGGGGGCGGAGGAGTCTCCAAGATCTCATCTTCTTGGAGTGGGCCCGCTACCACCGGCCTGAGAAGGGACACATGGAACGAGGGGTTAATACACTTATACTCCACAGGAAGCTGTAATCTATAACAAACCTCGTTCAACCTCCTCAGGACTTTAAATGGCCCTACAAACCGCCGACCCAGTTTCCGACAGGGCAGGCGGAGGGGCAGGTTTCTGGTAGAGAGCCAGACTCGATCACCAGGTGCGTACACCGGTGCCTCACTGCGGTGGAGATCAGCGCTCGCCTTCTGACGTCGGAGGGCCCGCTGCAGGTGGACGTGTGCAGCGTTCCAAGTCTCCTCCGAGCGCCGCGCCCACTCATCCACCGCAGGAGCCTCGATCTGGCTCTGCTGCCAGGGTGCCAGAACCGGCTGGTAACCTAACACACATTGAAATGGGGTTAGGTTCGTGGAGGAATGGCGTAGGGGAATTCTGGGCCATCTCGGCCCAGGGAACGTACCTTGACCACTCCTCCGGCCGGTCCTGGCAGTATGTTCTGAGAAACCTACCCACATCCTGGTTTACGCGTTCCACCTGCCCATTGCTCTCCGGGTGGTAGCCCGAGGTGAGGCTCACCGAGACCCCCAACCGCTCCATAAACGCTCTCCAGACCCTGGAGGTGAATTGGGGACCCCGATCAGCCACAATGTCCTCGGGCACCCCGTAGTGCCGGAACACATGGGTAAACAGTGCCTCGGCAGTTTGCAGGGCCGTAGGAAGACCCGGCATGGGGAGCAAACGACAGGCCTTAGAGAACCGGTCCACAACGACCAGGATGGTAGTATTCCCTTGGGAGAGAGGAAGGTCAGTTATAAAATCCACCGAGAGGTGGGACCATGGTCGTTGTGGAACGGGCAGGGGCAGTAACTTACCCCCTAGGCAGATGTCTAGGCGCCTTACACTGGGCGCACACCGAGCAGGAGGAAACATAAACCCTCACATCCCTGGCCAACGTGGGCCACCAATATTTGGCACTAAGACAGTGCACTGTCCGGCCGATACCCGGGTGTCCAGAGGAGGGTGACGTGTGAGCCCAATAGATCAATCGATCCCGACACTCGAGTGGAACATACTTCCGACCCTCCGGGCATTGTGGTGGACTAGGGTCGGTGCGTAATGCCCGCTCGAGCTCAGAATCGAGCTCCCACACCACCGGTGCCACTAGACACGACTCCGGCAGTATGGGAGTGGGCTCCACGAACCTCTCCTCCCCGTCATACAGCCGAGACAGCGCATCTGCCTTCCCGTTTTGTGACCCAGGGATGTAGGTGATCTTAAAAGAGAAACGGGTCAAAAACATACTCCATCTAGCCTGCCGAGGGTTCAGCCTCCTCGCTGCCCGGATGTACTCCAGGTTACGGTGGTCCGTCAAAATGAGGAAAGGGTGTTGAGCCCCCTCAAGCCAGTGCCTCCACACCTTAAGGGCCTGTACCACAGCTAACAGCTCCCTGTCCCCTATGTCATAATTTCGCTCCGCCGGGCTGAGCTTCTTGGAATAGAAGGCACAGGGGCGGAGTTTAGGTGGCGCGCCTGACCGTTGTGAAAGCACGGCGCCAATACCGGCCTCAGACGCGTCCACCTCTACCTGAAATGGTAAAGAGGGATCCGGATGCGCCAGCACCGGGGCCGAGGTAAACAGGTCCTTCAGCCTCCCAAACGCCCTGTCCGCCTCGACTGACCACTGCAGACGCACCGGACCCCCCTTCAAGAGAGACGTGATGGGAGCTGCCACTTGCCCAAAACCCCCGGATAAACCTCCGGTAGTAATTCGCAAACCCCAAAAACTGCTGCACCTCTTTCACAGTGGTTGGTGTTTGCCAATTACGCACGGCCGACGCCTTCGGTCTACCTCCATCTTCACCCCTGACGCTGACAACTGATACCCCAAAAAGGAGATCGACTCCTGGAAAAACAGACACTTCTCTGCCTTCACATACAGGTCGTGCTCCACCAGCCTCCGCAACACTCTGCGCACCAGGGCCACATGCTCGACACGGGTAGGTGAGTACACGAGAATGTCATCTATGTACACAACGACTCCCAGTCCCTGCATGTCCCTGAAGATCTCATCCACAAATGATTGGAAAACCGATGGAGCATTCATCAACCCGTATGGCATGACTAGATACTCGTAATGGCCCGAGGTGGTACTAAAGGCTGTTTTCCATTCATCATCCTTCTTGATGCGTACCAAGTTGTACGCGCTCCTGAGATCTAATTTCGTGAAGAAACGCGCCCCCATGCAACGACTCAGTCATGGTCGCAATCAGCGGGAGTGGATAACTATACTTCACCGTAATCTGATTGAGACCACGGTAATCGATGCACGGACGCAAACCACCATCCTTCTTCTTCACGAAAAAGAAACTCGAGGACGCGGGGGAAGTGGACGGCCGTATGTATCCTTGTCTCAGCGATTCGTCTATGTAAATCTCCATAGCTTTCTTCTCCTCCTGAGACAGAGGATACACATGACTCCGTGGGAGCGCAGCTCCTGCCTGAAGGTTTATCGCACAATCCCCCTGCCTATGGGGTGGCAACCGCGTCGCCCTCGCCTTACTAAACGCGATAGCCAAATCCCCCATACTCAGGTGGAATGTGCAATGCGGGCACCTGGTTTGGACTCTCCACCGAGGTAGCCCCTCACGGAAACACCCAAACATCTACCCACACACTGAGCAGACCACTCCATCAGAGCCCTCTCCTGCCACGAAATCACTGGGTTATGGGTACTCAACCAGGGCATGCCCAGCACCACCGGATACGCAGGAGAGTCAATCAGGAACAGCTGAATCATCTCCTGATGATCCCCCTGCGCACACACTCCTAAGTGGCGCCGTGACCTCCCTGATCAAGCCCGTACCCAACGGACGACTATCTAGGGCGTGAACGGGAAAAGGAACATCAACAGGAATGAGGGGAATCCCTAACGCTAAACAAAACTTTTTATCAATAAAATTCCCAGCTGCGCCTGAATCTACCAGCGCCTTATGCTGGGCATGAGGTGCTACCTGTGGAAAACATACAGGCATACAGAAATGGGCAACAGAGAGCTCTGGGTGAGTGGGGCGCCTACTCACCTGGAAGGAATCCCCCAGTGCGGGGCCTGTCGTCATCTCCCTAGGAGGCCATCCCCAGCACCTAGCCGCGGTGTGTCCTCCCCGACCACAGTTGGTGCAGTGGATGGACCCCCTAGCCTGCCGACCCCTCCTCTCTCTAGCGCCAGCGCCCCGAGCTCCATGGGACAAGGCTCGGAGGCGCTGGAGGGTGGAATGGACGGACCCTCCGCAAGACGTCCGCGGGTAGCCAGCAGGTTATCCAGCCTGATGGACATATCCACCAGCTGGTCGAAAGTGAGACTGGTGTCCCTGCACGCCAGCTCCCGACGGACGTCCTCACGTAGGCTGCATCGGTATAGATCGATGAGGGCCCGATCATTCCACCCTGCATCTGCCGCCAGAGTACGGAATTCGAGCGCGAATTCCTGGGCACTTCTCTTCCCCTGTCGGAGGAAGACCAGACGCTCCCCCGCCGCTCTCCCCGGGGATGAGTCAAACACCGCCCTAAAGCGGCGGGAGAACTCGGTGTACGTGATGGTCGTGGCGTCGATCTTCCTCCACTCCGCGTTGGCCCACTCCAACGCTTTTCCGGCCAGGCAGGAGATCAGGCGGACACGCTCTCATGCCCTGAAGGTGCCGGGTGCACGGTGGCCAGGTATAGCTCTACCTGGAGCAGGAATCCTTGACACCCAGCCGCTGTCCCGTCGTAAGCCCTCGGGAGAGATAGTCGGACTCCTCGAGGTTCCGGCGCTGGAATGGCCGGGCTGGCCGATGGTGCTGGCAGGGCGGGCGGTGGTGGAGGCGAACCCCAGCCTCGGAGTGTGGTAATCACCTCCTGCAGGGCGTTCCCCATCTGCAGGAGTTGCTCTTGCTGGTCCCGAACCTGGGCTTCCAGTCTTGTCTGGGCTGCTTCGGCTCCTGCTGATTCCATGACTGGTGTATGATTCTGTCAGGGCGTGTGTAGGTGTAGTGTAGGAAATCAAATGCAGGACGCCGACTGTAGGTTCCAAAATGCTGTATTTCTGGCCCAACACAGGCAACAGGACAACTAAGCCCAACAGCTAAATTACGCACAAGGCGAAAAGGCAAATGCGCACAAACAGGTGCGACAAACGAAGTGGTGCACGAACAAGTGCAACTATGCTCCAGCGCAGTGGAGAAACTATGCTCAACCGAGCAAACACAACACTGACGAAAAACAATCATACACAACACATGACAAACACAACGAGAAACTTATAGGACACTAATTACGTAAAACAGAAACAGGTGTGACACAAACAGACAAAAGCAAACGAACATGAAACATCTATCGGTGGCAGCTAGAATTCCGGAGACGACGAGCGCCGAAGCCTGCCCGAACAAGGAGGAGAGGCAGCCTCGGCCGAAACCGTGACATGGAGCTCGCTGTATAACAATTAAGAACTGTGGCTTTCAGCTTCAGTTATGTTGCCTGTAGCCGATTAATGCTAATTATCATTCTAATAATGTATTTCACTGTTACAGGTGGAGGTTCTAAGAACCGGGTTACATCTTGCCTGAACTGATTTGGGGAAATGCTTCTCTATGCAAGCTTCAAACATCCTACCCAACTAACAACGGTTGGTCCTACAGTCACCACCCTCTGTATGCAAATTAAGGCTACCCAGCAATGGGCTCCACCCCGGTGGTTCCCTTACTGCTAGCGTGCAAGGTTAATTTGGCACCTGGGCATCCTGTTTAGCACTCAGTACTTCATTACCCTTTTACTCAAGTGCCCTTTCATGGTTGGTCCTACAGTTTGCTAGCACAGACTGGAATATGTTCCGGGATTCGCCACATCAGTCACTGGCTTCATCAATAAGTGCATCGGTGACGTCGTCCCCACAGTGACCGTACGTACACACCCCAACCAGAAGCCATGGATTACAGGCAACATCCACACTGAGCTAAAGGGAAGAGCTGCAGCTTTCAAGGAGCGGGACTCTAACCCGGAAGCTTATAAGAAATCCCGCTATGCCCTCTGATGAACCATCAAACAGGCAAAGAGTCAATACAGGACTAAGATTGAATCGTACTACACCGGCTCCGACGCTCGTCGCATGTGGCAGGGCTTGAAAACTATTACAGACTAGAAAGGGAAGCACAGCCGCGAGCTGCCCAGTGACATGAGCCTACCAGACGAGCTAAATCACTTCTATGCTCGCTTCGAGAAAAGCAACACTGAAGCATGCATGAGAGCATCAGCTGTTTCGGATGACTATGTGATCACGCTCTCCGTAGCCGTTGTGAGTAAGACTTAAGCAGGTCAACATTCACAAGGCCGCAGGGCCAGACGGATTACCAGGACATGTACTCCGAGCATGTGCTGAGCAACTGGCAAGTGTCTTCACTGACATTTTCAACCTCTCCCTGACTGAGTCTGTAATACCAACATGTTTCAAGCCGACCAACATAGTCCCCGTGCCCAAGAACACTAAGATAACCTGCCTAAATGACCACTGACCCGTAGCACTCACGTCTGTAGCCATGAAGTGCTTTGAAAGGCTGGTCATGGCTCACATCAACACCATTATCCCAGAAACCCTAGACCCACTCCAATTTGCATACCGCCTCAACAGATCCACAGATGATGCAATCCCTACTTAACACTTTTTTAAATGTTCTTAAAAACTGCATTGTTGGTTAAGGGCTCGTAAGTAAGCATTTCACTGTAAGGCCTACACCTGTTGTATTCGGCGCATGTGGCAAATAAAATTTGATTTGATTTGATTTGATTGGAGGTGCTGCAAATCATGCCTGGTAATGTCAAGATCTCATTATGTGACAGTGCCCTTACATTACTGCAGTTCAGTGCCCTTACATTACTGCAGTTCAGTGCCCTTACATTACTGCAGTTCAGTGCCCTTACATTACTGCAGTTCAGTGCCCTTACATTACTGCAGTTCAGTGCCCTTACATTACTGCAGTTCAGTGCCCTTACATTACTGCAGTTCAGTGCCCTTACATTACTGCAGTTCAGTGCCCTTACATTACTGCAGTTCAGTGCCCTTACATTACTGCAGTTCAGTGCCCTTACATTACTGCAGTTCAGTGCCCTTACATTACTGCAGTTCAGTGCCCTTACATTACTGCAGTTCAGTGCCCTTACATTACTGCAGTTCAGTGCCCTTACATTACTGCAGTTCAGTGCCCTTACATTACTGCAGTTCAGTGCCCTTACATTACTGCAGTTCAGTGCCCTTACATTACTGCAGTTCAGTGCCCTTACATTACTGCAGTTCAGTGCCCTACATTACTGCAGTTCAGTGCCCTTACATTACTGCAGTTCAGTGCCCTTACATTACTGCAGTTCAGTGCCCTTACATTACTGCAGTTCAGTGCCCTTACATTACTGCAGTTCAGTGCCCTTACATTACTGCAGTTCAGTGCCCTTACATTACTGCAGTTCAGTGCCCTTACATTACGGGTAAATGGTAAGTCTATAGTGGGCTTCAACTCACAGGCCTAGCGACAGCACACTAAGAGAATCACAGTATTTCAGGCAACTATTAGGTCTCGTTGCTTTGTCTCGTGCCATCTTGGCCCATTCATATTCAATCAGCATGACTAATACTGAGCTACTTTCTATTCTACAGCATCCCCTCAGACAAAATGGTTTCCCTCCGCGTTGACGTCTTCTTACTGGGATACCTATCACTTTTATTCCTTCGCGTGACTTAGGTTTTTTTCTGATCCGGTCTTTTCACCTTAATCACTGTAGCCTCACTCTTAATCATTCTAAATCAGGTTCCTGGTGTGCTGTTGTAACCGGTGTGAAATGGCTAGCTAGTTAGCGGTGCGCGCTAGTTAGCGGTGCGCGCTAGTTAGCGTTTCAAATCGGTGACGTCACTCGCTCTGAGACTCTTGAAGTAGTTGTTTCCCTTCGCTCTGCAAGAGCTGCGGCTTTTGTGGAGCGACGGGTAACGGTGCATCGAGGGTGACTGTTGTCGATGTGTGCAGAGGGTCCCTGGTTCAAGCCCAGGTAGGGGCGAGGAGAGGGATTTTCAGGCCACCCGCCCAGCATAGGGCTCCATGTCATCAGCATCTGGCTCCGAGGAGCATTCCTCGGAGACGAGACCATAGCCCAAACTATTTAATCGATTTAAATAATAATAAATAAAATCCATATTGCATTCTGTCTCTGGTGTTCATTCAGTTAAGCCTGTAGTTGTGTATGCTGTACATTACAATGCACTTTTTAAATTAAATGTTCATACAATTTAATACAATTTATTGTGGCGGATTTTAGGGATTTGAGCCCCCCCCAGACCAGGTCTTGAACACAGGTCCCTGCAACTGTCAGTCTAACGCCTTTAGGGTCATTCCACCAATTAGGTGCCTTTTTGTGGTGTAACTTGTTGAAAACAAAACAAAACATGTTATTTCACCTAATTTTAACGTAATAGCAAACACGTTTTCCAAACACGTTTTCCAAAAGTTAAATTAAAAAAATTATATAGTAAGGCCTATTAAGTGCCAAATAAAGTAACAGGGTTGACGACTTCATCTTAAATCAGCCATAAATACCCTTGTGACAGGGGCAATGGAGGCTTGTTGTGTGCAACAGGGAGTGGCAATTGAATGCAAGCTCCACTAAAAAATGCAGATTGTTAAAACATTTCTATCCTGTCTATCTATGGTTAACAGGGTTGATGTGTTATGCTCGACCCGCTCAGTTTTCCACCACAAAACACCAGAAAGTGGCCAAAAAGAGTAGAACCAGCTCACCTGCGTTTACGTGATGATTTGATTATTAGATATTCAATGTCTCTTTTGAAAAGAATATTCACCATATTAAAACAAGAGTTCAGTTCACGTAACAGGGTAGACCTCAAAATGAGGGACAGGCTTGCGTTACAATGATTGTGAGACTGATGGTGTTAAGGGCGTTAAAATCATCATAGAAAGTCACAGAGGATGCACAGAGGGACATGTCAAAATGCTTAATTAGCAAGTCTTTATTCATGTAAATAAATCTGATTTATTGAATTGTTAATGTGGCCTATATTAAAGGGCACTTCATTCAATATCACAGGCTTTTAAAATGCAATATTTGTGCACAATTTACACTTAAAATATCTAAGCGACGCAAAAGGCACTCATTTCGTGGAACGACCCTTTAACCAATATGACAAAAAGGTCAAAACCTCTTTACGAGGTCGCTACACCACACCCTTTCTTCGGTGTGGGAAAAGCGCGTCTACGGGAAACGTTTTCATTGGCCTCACTCAGTGCAATCCCATTTCTGACACCAATGTGGCGAATTCAGGGGTGGCCCAAGACTTGAACCCGGGAACCCTGAGATTTTAGAATGCTATATTGCCAAAGAAGGCAGAACAAAAAAAATACATTAGGAATTTCTTAAACATTTTTTATAAGACAAGTGTTAACTGATGAAGGTCATTGTTGGTGAGAATGTCAGTGAAGTAGCCATACAGTTTATGGAAATCAATAAACGTGGGAGGGTTATAAAATTATCACTGCCTATATAGATTGCATTCTTCAAATGTTGCCAACTGAAACTCTTACATAAGCCTTTATTGTTGCTGAGTTGATCAGAGAGACTGATGGTCTGATTGGCTCTTCTTATAGAGATAAAGTTATGTCCATTCACTGTTTGCTTTCTCCGCCAGGGATCTGAAAGGTTGAACTAACTGATTTTGCCTCGGGTTTCTTCCTCCTCATTAAGAAATTTGACTGAGAAGACGAGATTTGTGTCTTTGGGGGGGGGGGTGTGGTTTGATGTGGGTGTTTGTTGGTCGTTGTCCCCTCGCATTTTTTGCTCCAACCTTCATTTAGATTGGTGCTGTCAGCTGGTTATGATAAATCAGCTGGCGAGGACATTTGCCAGTAAGCTAACAATGTATAATACTGTATCTAACAAGAGCAAAGGTAGGGGGGAAAAAAGATGAACACAGATCTGACTGAGTGACAGCAAACCCTGATTTAAGTTTGGACAACACACACCACACACACACATCCGCTCCTCCTGATCGGCAGCTTTCATGGTCTATAAACGTGCAAATAATTTTTGGCATTTTAAAACACTTCTGTTTTTCTGATTTTGAGTATAATCCAATCCAAATGTATCAACTGTCAATTTACGAAAACGAGTAGCCTTGTACCCTAGGCATTACCATCCCGCGTTAGTGGGCATGGTTGAAATCAAAACCCAAACATCAAATATGCCAAGGAAAGTGGAGACGTCATCGATTCCTTAAGTCTCAGACATTCTCGTTTTAGAAAATGCTGACTTCAAAGTTATCCAATTTACACTTTGTAGTCAATTCTGGGACTAGAACTGATGTTTATGACTTCTACCACTGCCACATAGGCCGTGTTTTTTGTTTTGTTTAATGCCCTTTTAAATTCAGTTTTTAAAACATATTTTGTTGTTGTCAACTTATTAGAGATCACTTTAGAAGTAGGAAAACAGAGAGCAGACATTTTTTGGGGACTAACGTCTAAATGTTGACGCCAAACTGCTTCAATCAGCACGTTTCACCTCTGGTGAAAGTAGAATGTCCTAGAATGCCACCAATATTATTTTACAACTCAAGAGGATATCACCATTGGCAATCAGGAAAAAAGAATGGGTGGAGTGCAAGCGCTTTGAACAATAGCCCAACCACTCTGAGGTTTATGGGTATTTAAGATAAAATACATTTGATTGAGCTTATCGTTTTCATAGAAGTGATTTCATCCAAGAGAACTACACTCAACATTTTTTTGTTTCCTTGGCAATTCAATTCAAAATGAGGTGAGATTATTTTAAAACGAATCCAAACCACTTTTATGCACTTGTTGAATACTTCTTTTGTACAATATTGTATATTTGATATGATTTTGTTGATGCAAATTCTAAGTTTAGGAACTGGGCATGAACATAAATTACAACAGTAAAAATCTAAATGTTAAATTTGCTTCAATGATATATTGTGTTTGCGAGGGAAAGGATAAACAAAGAAATTATAAATAAGCAAATCACGAGGATGGATAAGGGGGGCAAAACATTATTTTAGGTTTTGATTTTGACATACCAGCTTCATTTCCAACTTCTTTAGGCGCTTCCACAGCGTTTCCCAAACTCTGTCCTCGGGACCCCGAGGGGTGCACGTTTTGGTTTCTGCCCTAGCACTACACAGCCGATTCAAATAATCAAAGCTTGATTATGAGGTCATTATTTGAATCTGCTGTGTAGTGCTAGGGCAAAAATCAAAACGAGCACCCCCGTTGGGGTCCCCAGGACCGAGTTTGGGAAACGCTGCATGAAAATATTTTGAAAAACTCTCATTTAAAAAAATCTGCATGTGTAGCTACATTGTTCATGCAATATGTCAACTGACATCATTGCATGATTTCCATTAAAGTTGGAATACCTGCATTTGGCAAAGGATTCAACCTTTATTCCATGATAATTATTTATGCATATTTTAAGTAAACAGTGCGAAAGTGTCCTGAGTAAAATAATCCTGAGTGGCGCAGTGGTCTAAGGCACTGCATCACTGTGCCACTAGAGATCCTGGTTCGAATTCATAGGCTCTGTCGCAGCCGGCCGCGACCGGGAGACTCATGGGCGGCGCACAATTGGCCCAGCGTCATCCAGGGTAGGGGAGGGAATGGCCGGCAGGGATGTAGCTCAGTTGATAGAGCATGGCGTTTGCAACGCCAGGGTTGTGGGTTCGCTTCCCACGGGGGGCCAGTATAAAAAAAAGATGTATTCACTAACTGTAAGTCGCTCTGGATAAGAGCGTCTGCTAAATGACTAAAATGTAAAATGTTAATGCTTTCCCAGTGAACCAACAAGTGGGCAATTCCAGGAGCAGCTGGCCGAGGGGGTCAGGCCCTATATTGATTTAATAGACTACCTGAGATCCATTGGGATTGATCAGGACCTACCACTGCCGGCTATTGCTGTGGTGGGAGACCAGAGTTCAGGAAAGAGCTCTGTGCTTGAGGCCCTCTCTGGGGTGGAACTGCCCAGAGGGAACGGTAAGATACTCTGTTCTGCGGGCCCAGTGTTATTATTGAACAAAAGGCAATATAGCAACTAGGTTAATCGAATATCCGAACTGACGTTAGTGTTCTATCACTTGAGTGAATGTTCATTTTTATTGTAATTTTTTTTAGGTCGATTTTGACAAAGCTTTGTTGTAAACTAAACTAGATTATCCTTGTAACATTGTTACCTACAAGGATATACTATGACATTTGAAATGTTTAATTTAATAAAACAACAAACTTTTTTTAATGTAGTTTTTATAAAAGCTGCTGCTGCGCATTTAGTCCTCTGGCCCTGACATTGGTATTTTCCCCCACTTCAAATAGCAATTACAGGCGCGCACCTAACAGAGTTTCCACAAGACCTGACACAGATTAATGCTCACCAGAAAACCTTTTTGTAACAGAATCGGTTCTACCATGGTGAAAATCAGACTTCTCTTTCACTGTTGCTTTTAGCCAAAACTACTGCGAAAAGCAGCATGTCCGCTGTTTACCTCTGCGCCATTCTGATTGGTCAATAGAGTCAAGCGCATTTATTTATTTATTTAATTTACTTGAATTTCGACTATCCAGATATCCAGAAAAAATACATTTAGTCAGACATGATATCGGAGTTATAATGGTGTTGGATGTATTGGGTTGGTTGTATTGGGTTGGATGTATTGGGTTGGATGTATTGTGTTGGTTGTATTGTGTTGGTTGTATTGGGTTGGATGTATTGGGTTGGTTGTATTGGGTTGGATGTATTGGGTTGGATGTATCGGGTTGGTTGTATAGTGTTGGATGTATAGTGTTGGATTTATTGGGTTGGTTGTATTGGGTTGGTTGTATTGGGTTGGTTGTATCGGGTTGGTTGTATCGGGTTGGATGTATAGTGTTGGATGTATTGGGTTGGATGTATCGGGTTGGTTGTATTGGGTTGGATGTATTGGGTTGGATGTATCGGGTTGGTTGTATTGTGTTGGTTGTATTGGGTTGGTTGTATTTGGTTGGTTGTATCGGGTTGGTTGTATAGTGTTGGTTGTATTGGGTTGGTTGTATAGTGTTGATGTATTGGGTTGGTTGTATTGTGTTGGTTGTATAGTGTTGGTTGTATTGGGTTGGTTGTATAGTGTTGATGTATTGGGTTGGTTGTATTGTGTTGGTTGTATTGGGTTGGTTGTATTGGGTTGGTTGTATTGGGTTGGTTGTATTGGGTTGGTTGTATCGGGTTGGTTGTATTGGGTTGGTTGTATAGTGTTGATGTATTGGGTTGGTTGTATTGGGTTGGTTGTATAGTGTTGATGTATTGGGTTGGTTGTATTGGGTTGGTTGTATTGTGTTGGTTGTATTGGGTTGGTTGTATTGGGTTGGTTGTATTGGGTTGGTTGTATCGGGTTGGTTGTATCGGGTTGGATGTATTGGGTTGGTTGTATTGGGTTGGTTGTATTGGGTTGGATGTATAGTGTTGGTTGTATTGGGTTGTTGTATTGGGTTGGTTGTATTGGGTTGGATGTATAATGTTGGATGTATTGGGTTGGTTGTATTGGGTTGGTTGTATTGTGTTGGATGTATTGGGTTGGATGTATTGGGTTGGTTGTATTGGGTTGGTTGTATTGGGTTGGTTGTATAGTGTTGATGTATTGGGTTGGTTGTATTGTGTTGGTTGTATTGGGTTGGTTGTATTGTGTTGGTTGTATTGGGTTGGTTGTATTGTGTTGGTTGTATTGGGTTGGTTGTATAGTGTTGATGTATTGGGTTGGTTGTATTGGGTTGGTTGTATTGGGTTGGTTGTATTGGGTTGGTTGTATTGGGTTGGTTGTATAGTGTTGTTGTATTGGGTTGGTTGTATTGGGTTGGTTGTATAGTGTTGATGTATTGGGTTGGTTGTATTGGGTTGGTTGTATTGTGTTGGTTGTATTGGGTTGGTTGTATTGGGTTGGTTGTATTGGGTTGGTTGTATCGGGTTGGATGTATTGGGTTGGTTGTATTGGGTTGGTTGTATTGGGTTGGTTGTATCGGGTTGGATGTATAGTGTTGGATGTATTGGGTTGGTTGTATAGTGTTGGTTGTATTGGGTTGGTTGTATAGTGTTGATGTATTGGGTTGGTTGTATTGGGTTGGTTGTATTGGGTTGGTTGTATTGGGTTGGTTGTATAGTGTTGATGTATTGGGTTGGTTGTATTGGGTTGGTTGTATTGGGTTGGTTGTATAGTGTTGATGTATTGGGTTGGTTGTATTGGGTTGGTTGTATTGTGTTGGTTGTATTGGGTTGGTTGTATTGGGTTGGTTGTATCGGGTTGGTTGTATCGGGTTGGATGTATCGGGTTGGTTGTATTGGGTTGGTTGTATTGGGTTGGATGTATAGTGTTGGTTGTATTGGGTTGTTGTATTGGGTTGGTTGTATTGGGTTGGATGTATAGTGTTGGATGTATTGGGTTGGTTGTATTGGGTTGGATGTATTGGGTTGGATGTATTGGGTTGGTTGTATTGGGTTGGTTGTATTGGGTTGGTTGTATTGGGTTGGTTGTATTGTGTTGGTTGTATTGGGTTGGTTGTATTGTGTTGGTTGTATTGGGTTGGTTGTATTGTGTTGGTTGTATTGGGTTGGTTGTATTGTGTTGGTTGTATTGGGTTGGTTGTATCGGGTTGGTTGTATCGGGTTGGATGTATTGGGTTGGTTGTATTGGGTTGGTTGTATTGGGTTGGTTGTATCGGGTTGGTTGTATCGGGTTGGATGTATAGTGTTGGATGTATTGGGTTGGTTGTATAGTGTTGGTTGTATTGGGTTGGTTGTATAGTGTTGATGTATTGGGTTGGTTGTATTGGGTTGGTTGTATTGGGTTGGTTGTATTGGGTTGGTTGTATTGGGTTGGTTGTATAGTGTTGATGTATTGGGTTGGTTGTATTGGGTTGGTTGTATTGGGTTGGTTGTATTGGGTTGGTTGTATAGTGTTGATGTATTGGGTTGGTTTTATTGTGTTGGTTGTATTGTGTTGGTTGTATTGGGTTGGTTGTATTGTGTTGGTTGTATTGGGTTGGTTGTATTGGGTTGGTTGTATCGGGTTGGTTGTATCGGGTTGGATGTATTGGGTTGGTTGTATTGGGTTGGTTGTATTGGGTTGGATGTATAGTGTTGGTTGTATTGGGTTGTTGTATTGGGTTGGTTGTATTGGGTTGGATGTATAGTGTTGGATGTATTGGGTTGGTGGTATTGGGTTGGATGTATAGTGTTGGTTGTATTGGGTTGGTTGTATTGGGTTGGATGTATTGGGTTGGATGTATTGGGTTGGTTGTATTGGGTTGGTTGTATTGGGTTGGATGTATTGGGTTGGATGTATTGGGTTGTTGTATTGGGTTGGTTGTAGTGGGTTGGATGTATTGGGTTGGTTGTATTGGGTTGGATGTATTGGGTTGGATGTATTGGGTTGGATGTATTGGGTTGGATGTATTGGGTTGGTTGTATTGGGTTGGTTGTATTGGGTTGGTTGTATTGGGTTGGTTGTATTGGGTTGGATGTATTGGGTTGTATGTATTGGGTTGTTGTATTGGGTTGGTTGTATTGGGTTGGTTGTATTGGGTTGGTTGTATTGGGTTGGTTGTATTGGGTTGGATGTATTGGGTTGTTGTATTGGGTTGGTTGTATTGGGTTGGTTGTATTGGGTTGGTTGTATTGGGTTGGATGTATTGGGTTGTTGTATTGGGTTGGTTGTATTGGGTTGGTTGTATTGGGTTGTTGTATTGGGTTGGATGTATTGGGTTGTTGTATTGGGTTGGTTGTATTGGGTTGGTTGTATTGGGTTGTTGTATTGGGTTGGTTGTATTGGGTTGGATGTATTGGGTTGGATGTATTGTAATTTCATGTTAATTTCCAGGTATTGTCACCAGGTGTCCATTGGAACTCAGACTCTGCTATGTTAGCGGAGTGGCTTGGAAGGCTGCCATCTCATACAGAGACAAATGTATTAATGTCGGTAACCCCTCAGAAGTCGAGAAACACGTTAAAGAAGGTTAGATTAAATGTTAATATTATAGTATTGCATATTTACATGCATTTTCTGATCATTTAGCCAGACATGTCTGATGTGTTTAGTACATGTAAACAATATTTACATTTGTCTGTAGATGACAGCAATTATGCTTTTTTGGATTTAATAATTGTCCCAGTTCGATATTGCCTGTTCGGGTGATTGGTCCAATCCATAACTGACTGTACCTTTTGAGGTTCTAGTGCACAGCTATATTTCTTCAATTTTTAATTTAACAGCCCAGAACGAGTTAGCCGGAGAGGGAGTGGGGATTTGTCATGAACTGATCAGTCTGAAGATCATGTCCTCTTCAGTGTGTGACCTCACTCTGATAGACTTACCTGGGATCGCCAGGGTACCTGTGCAAGGACAACCAGAAGACATTGGAGCCCAAGTAAGACTTGATTTTGATAACTTTGGGATTCAAGTAGTGTGATCTCGGCATATTAATACCAAAAAAAATATGTTACATTAACCACCCAGTGTCCTCTCAAAAGTGCCATTACCAAGAACTGAAAACAAAACCACGCCAATCATGCTCTTCTGGCTTTTCTCTAGATCAAAAGTCTCATTCTGAAAATCTTAGCAAAACAAAAAACCATTAACCTGGTGGTGGTGCCATGCAATGTTGACATAGCAACAACAGAAGCTCTGAAAATGGCCAAAGAAGTGGATCCTGAAGGCACAAGAACTCTGGGTAAAGAAATCATTTAAAAGTAGATTAAATAATAATCATAATATCATACTACAGGAAAGGTATATTTGCACTGAAATGTCTTCAATGTGTTGTTGGTGTGCTCTAACCGTAACGCAATGTGTTGTTGGTGTTCTCTAACCGTAACGCAATGTGTTGTTGGTGTGCTCTAACTGTAACGCAATGTGTTGTTGGTGTGCTCTAACCGTAACGCAATGTGTTGTTGGTGTGCTCTAACCGTAACGCAAAGTGTTGTTGGTGTGCTCTAACCGTAACGCTTTTCATTTCTGTCTTTTGTCTTAACAGCCATTCTGACAAAGCCAGACCTGATTGACAGGGGAACAGAGAAGGACGTGTTGGACATTGTTCGCAATAAAATCATCCCTCTCAATATGGGCTATGTTATTGTGAAATGTCGCGGTCAGAAACAAATTAACGATGGCGTCACCATAAATGAGGCAATTGAGGATGAGATGGACTTCTTCCAAAAGCACGACGAATTCAGGTGAACTGTTTACTTGTTTCTCGGCATCTTGACACTCAGTTACCGTGTATGTATGTATGTATGGAAAATGTATGCACTCACTAACTGTAAGTCGCTCTGGATAAGAGCGTCTGCTAAATGACTAAAATGTAAAAATGTAAATGTATGTTCTGCTACTATATCTTCTCTCTCTTTTTCAATGTATAGCTCCCTCCTGCACGAAGAAAGGGCAACCACCAAGTGCCTAGCTGCTAGACTCACTCAAACCCTGGTCAACCACATACAAGTTAGGCCAACTTCTAATCATCTGTCCCTTATGCCTCGAGTTAGGAATGGAGGTAGTTCTTGCTTATGAGCACAGGTAGATAGTCCGCTTCCACATCCCACCCCTAGGGGGCAGTAGCAACCAGAATAGGTGCGTACGGCTTCTTTGAATGACAATAATGTTATCTATCATTCAAACCGTGTTTTTGGCTTTCAGAAATCCCTGCCGCAGATGTCTGATCAGATAAAACAGCAGCTGTGGGTTTCTCAGACGGAATTGACTAAGTATGAGGGTGGGCCTCCCGTGGATCCTGTAGAGAAGAGGAAGTACCTCATCGAGGTGAGTAACCACTCAACCTGTCACCTGTCACCTTTCATATCAAGTTGCATTAGTATGAATCAGGAGCGGATTCCTTTTCAAACTAAAATAAAAAGCTGAAGTTTGTAAAGCTGCTTTAAAAAAAATATCACCGGCTATTTATTGTGTTCCGTTTTCCCCTCAGGTAATAAAACATTTCAATTACAAGATTGATCAGCTGTGCAGAGGGGAGCTGAAAAACGAGGAAAATCTATTCATCAACATGCAAAAAATATTTGCAAAATGGTTTGAAAAGCTTGGACACTCCAAAACAGGCTGTAGGTACAATTTTAAATAGATAAACAGGGTATTGTTGGGTTATTGCACAGGAATAACTATTTTCACTTTATTTCTGAAATATGTATGGGTTTGTACTGATACTATACACAGATGTAATGTTGGTAACTGTGTAAGCATGCACCACCGCATAAATCAATTCAAATATGGTAATCATAATACTGATTACATAGTAACGTAGCACAATAGTATTAATGGATCATTATTATTTAATTTTTTATACAACATTATGAACTTCCTTTTCTTATATTTCCCTCAATTTAGACCACAAAATGACCCAAGATGTGGTCAATGAATTTGACCAGAACCACAGGGGAAGAGAACTTCCAGGTTTCAATGACTACACTTCATTCGAAAGGGTTGTTCAGGAACTGGTGGGGGAACTGAAAAATCCAGCTATGGAGACACTACAGAAAATCAAAGGCACGTTCACGTTATTTCTTTACTGTTCTCCACTCACTTTTTGTTTTGTTTTTAATACACCGATAGTTTGCAAAAAAAAATGTCATCTTGTCATAGCTTGAGGGACAGTGAGTGACCATTAGAAAAAATGTTTCATAATGTCATAGCTTGAGAGACAGTGAGTGACCATCAGATAAAAATGTTTCATCTTGCCACAGCTTGAGGGACAGTGAGTGACCATCAGATAAACATGTTTCATCATGTCACAGCTTCAGGGACAGTGAGTGACCATCAGATAAAAATGTTTCATCTTGTCACAGCTTCAGGGATAGTGAGTGACCATCAGATAAACATGTTTCATCTTGTCATAGCTTCAGGGACAGTGAGTGACCATCAGATACAAATGTTTCATCTTGTCACAGCTTCAGGGATAGTGAGTGACCATCAGATAAAAATGTTTCATCTTGTCACAGCTTCAGGGACAGTGAGTGACCATCAGATACACATGTTTCATCTTGTCACAGCTTCAGGGATAGTGAGTGACCATCAGATAAAAATGTTTCATCTTGTCACAGCTTCAGGGACAGTGAGTGACCATCAGATAAACATGTTTCATCTTGTCACAGCTTCAGGGACAGTGAGTGACCATCAGATAAAAATGTTTCATCTTGTCACAGCTTCAGGGACAGTGAGTGACCATCAGATACACATGTTTCATCTTGTCACAGCTTCAGGGATAGTGAGTGACCATCAGATAAAAATGTTTCATCTTGTCACAGCTTCAGGGACAGTGAGTGACCATCAGATAAACATGTTTCATCTTGTCACAGCTTCAGGGACAGTGAGTGACCATCAGATAAACATGTTTCATCTTGTCACAGCTTCAGGGACAGTGAGTGACCATCAGATAAACATGTTTCATCTTGTCACAGCTTCAGGGACAGTGAGTGACCATCAGATAAAAATGTTTCATCTTGTCACAGCTTCAGGGACAGTGAGTGACCATCAGATAAACATGTTTCATCTTGTCACAGCTTCAGGGACAGTGAGTGACCATCAGATAAACATGTTTCATCTTGTCACAGCTTCAGGGACAGTGAGTGACCATCAGATAAACATGTTTCATCTTGTCACAGCTTCAGGGACAGTGAGTGACCATCAGATAAACATGTTTCATCTTGTCACAGCTTCAGGGACAGTGAGTGACCATCAGATAAACATGTTTCATCTTGTCACAGCTTCAGGGACAGTGAGTGACCATCAGATAAACATGTTTAATCTTGTCACAGCTTCAGGGACAGTGAGTGACCATCAGATAAACATGTTTCATCTTGTCACAGCTTCAGGGACAGTGAGTGACCATCAGATAAACATGTTTCATCTTGTCACAGCTTCAGGGACAGTGAGTGACCATCAGATAAACATGTTTCATCTTGTCACAGCTTCAGGGACAGTGAGTGACCATCAGATAAACATGTTTCATCTTGTCACAGCTTCAGGGACAGTGAGTGACCATCAGATAAACATGTTTCATCTTGTCACAGCTTCAGGGACAGTGAGTGACCATCAGATAAACATGTTTCATCTTGTCACAGCTTCAGGGACAGTGAGTGACCATCAGATAAACATGTTTCATCTTGTCACAGCTTCAGGGATAGTGAGTGACCATCAGATAAACATGTTTCATCTTGTCACAGCTTCAGGGATAGTGAGTGACCATCAGATAAACATGTTTCATCTTGTCACAGCTTCAGGGACAGTGAGTGACCATCAGATAAACATGTTTCATCTTGTCACAGCTTCAGGGACAGTGAGTGACCATCAGATAAACATGTTTCATCTTGTCACAGCTTCAGGGACAGTGAGTGACCATCAGATAAACATGTTTCATCTTGTCACAGCTTCAGGGACAGTGAGTGACCATCAGATAAACATGTTTCATCTTGTCACAGCTTCAGGGATAGTGAGTGACCATCAGATAAACATGTTTCATCTTGTCACAGCTTCAGGGATAGTGAGTGACCATCAGATAAACATGTTTCATCTTGTCACAGCTTCAGGGACAGTGAACACACAGTATTCTTTGGATGTACATCATTACGTTAATTCTTTACCTTTTTCTTTATTTCCAGCTGTATGTCTTGTGTTGTAACTGTCTTGGATGCTTTGGAAATACATACTGCCTGAATGTCATGCTAATAAAGCAACTTTGAATTGAATTGAATAGTACCTTAGTGACATCTTAAGTAGTTTTATGAGTGGCGAGCACCTTTTAAACATATGCATTTGTATGTGTTTTTCAGATCTAGTGCAGAAGCACTTTGCTGTTGTGTCCAAAAATTGCTTTGAGAATTATCCTTGCCTTCTGCGTTTTTCAATGGTAAATAACTGTGGCGGGCTCTGTCATAATACACCGTTTCTCATTGTCTAAAAGCTGTTTTTTACATCATTTTATTTTCAGAATAACGTTTCTACACCTATTACGTGAAATGTGTTGTTTTTACCTTGTTTTTATACTACATCCTTACTCTTCGTTTGAACTCCTAGACCAACATCGATGACATCCAGAAACAGCAGTTAACCATTGGGATGGACAGGATCAAGGAGCAGTTTGAGATGGAGATGCAGGTTTACACACAGGATGAAATCTTTGTCCAAACACTGATACCAGAGCAGAAGGAAACCCCAGGGAAAACAGACTGCTCAGGTTATGACAGCAGGAGCAAATACCCTGAACTGCTCAATTCATACTATGAGGTACAACGCAACACTAGATCCAAAGTACAGTAGCTATGTCTAGATTAGAGAGCGCAGGAGGAGTTGTGCCAGGAAGAAAATCATGCAGCACCCTCTAGTGCCAGTGATAAGAACTTTCATTTTTAAAGAAAATGGTTGGGGTGGCAGCAGTATGAATCCCAGCTTGTTAAAAAAATACACATTTTTGTTTTCTAAGCATATCCCTAACTCTACTAACCTTAGTGGCTAAAATACCTAACTAATTAACCCCCACTAACTAACCCATAACCACTCGATCACTTGCTAGCTCTGATGTTCACATGCTAGCTTTGACGAAACCAATGTTTACATCTAATCGTTAGTCCTCACCCTGGGTCTCACTCAACCAATTCCTCTCCCTCCCTCCCGCCTCAACTCTCTTCCTCCCTCCTCAACTCTCTCACTCCATCCTCAACTCTCTCACTCCATCCTCAACTCTCTCACTCCCTCCTCACCTCTCTCCCTCCCTCCTCACCTCTCTCCTTCCCTCCTCAACTCTCTTCCTCCCTCTTCACCTCTCTCCCTCCATCCTCAACTCTCTCACTCCCTCCTCAACTCTCACTCCCTCCTCACCTCTCTCCCTCCCTCCTCACCTCTCTCCTTCCCTCCTCAACTCTCTTCCTCCCTCCTCACCTCTCTCCCTCCCTCCTCAACTCTCTCACTCCCTCCTCAACTCTCTCACTCCCTCCTCAACTCTCTCCCTCCCTCCTCAACTCTCTCCGTCCCTCCTCAACTCTTCCTCCCTCCTCAACTCTCTCCGTCCCTCCTCAACTCTTCCTCCCTCCTCAACTCTCTCCCTCCCTCCTCAACTCTCTCCCTCCCTCCTCAACTCTCTCCCTCCCTCCCGCCTAAACTCTCTCCCTCCCGCGTCAACTCTCTCCCTCCCTCCCGCCTAAACTCTCTCCCTTCCTCCTCAACTCTCTCCCTTCCTCCTCAACTCTCTCCCTCCCTCCTCACCTCTCGCCTCACCTCTCTCCCTCCCGCCTCACCTCTCTCTCCCTCCCGCCTCAACCTCTCCTCCCTCCCGCCTCACCTCTCTCCCTCCTCCCTCCTCAACTCTCTCCGTCCTCCCTCCGCCTCAACTCTCTCCCTCCCGCCTCAACTCTCTCCCTCCCTCCTCACCTCTCTCCTCACCTCTCTCCCTCCCTCCTCACCTCTCTCCTCAACTCTTTCCCTCCCTCCTCAACTCTCTCCATCCCTCCTCACCTCTCTCCCTTCCTCCTCAACTCTCTCCCTCCCTCCTCACCTCTCTCCCTCCCGCCTCATCTCTCTCCCTCTCTCCCTCCTTCCTCACCTCTCTCCTCACCTCTCTCAATCCCTCCTCACCTCTCTCAATCCTTCCTCACCTCTCTCCATCCCGCCTCACCTCTCTCCCTCCCGCCTCAACTCTCTCCCTCCCGCCTCAACTCTCTCCCTCCCTCCTCACCTCTCTCCTCACCTCTATCCCTCCCTCCTCAACTCTTTCTCTCCCTCCCGCCTCAACTCTCTCCCTCCCGCCTCAACTCTCTCCCTCCCTCCTCATCTCTCCTCACCTCTCTCCCTCCCTCCTCAACTCTCTCTCTTCCTCCCGCCTCAACTCTCTCTCTCCCTCCCGCCTCAACTCTCTCTCCCTCCCGCCTCACCTCTCTCCCTCCCTCCTCACCTCTCCTCTCTCCCTCCTGCCTCAACTCTCTCCGTCCCTCCTCACCTCTCTCCCTCCCGCCTCACCTCTCTCCCTCCCTCCTCATCTCTCTCCCTCCCTCCTCACCTCTCTCCCTCCCTCCTCAACTCTCTCTCCCTCCCGCCTCACCTCTCTCCCTCCCGCTTCAACTCTCTCTCTCCCTCCCGCTTCAACTCTCTCCCTCCCGCCTCACCTCTCTCCCTCCCGCCTCACCTCTCTCCCTCCCTCCTCACCTCTCTCCCTCCCTCCTCACCTCTCTCCCTCCCGCCTCAACTATCTCCGTCCCTCCTCACCTCTCTTCCTCCCACCTCACCTCTCTCCCTCCCTCCCTCCCTCCCTCCTTCCTCACCTCTCTCCCGCCTCACCTCTCTCCCTCCCGCCTCACCTCTCTCCCTCCCGCCTCACCTCTCCCTCCTCCCTCCCGCCTCAACCTCCCTCTCCCTCCCTCCCTCCTCACCTCTCTCCCTCCCGCCTCAACTCTGTTCCTCCCTCCTCACCTCTCTCCCTTCTCACCTCTCTCCCTCCCGCCTCAACTCTCTCCCTCCCTCCCGCCTCACCTCTCTCCCTCCCGCCTCACCTCTCTCCCTCCCGCCTCACGTCTCTCCCTCCCGCCTCAACTCTCTCCCTCCCTCCTCACCTCTCCCCCCTCCCTCCGCCTCACATCTCCCCCTCCCTCTCCCTCTCTCCCTCCCTCCCTCTTCACCTCCTCCCTCCCTCCTCACCTCTCTCCCAGATAGTGGTGCAGCGACTGGCGGACCAGGTGCCCATGCTGATCCGTTACTTCATCCTGAAGGAGTCAGCCAGGATCCTGTCCAGTGAGATGCTGGGTGTGCTGAACAGAGAAGACTTGGACGAGATGCTGAAGGAGGAATCAGAGATTGGCCGGAAACGTGAAGCCTTGCGGGAAAAAGTAAAGCGCCTTGGACTGGCGAATGACAGGATCAGTAGCCTCTGAGAACAGAATGGTTGGATCAGTAGCCTCTGAGAACAGAATGGTTGGATCAGTAGCCTCTGAGAACAGAATGGTTGGATCAGTAGCCTCTGAGAACAGAATGGTTGGATCAGTAGCCTCTGAGAACAGAATGGTTGACATTGTGATGTAGCCAACGAGGGCTGAATGACTGTCCCACAATAATTTTACCTGCAATTAATCAACATACAGAATATTTTAAAAGATGGACATTTTAATGCTGTCAAACTTGGGATTCAGAGCATTGAAAATGATATGATCATTGTCACAGACCACAGCTATACTCTCAAGAGCTCTGGCCTGTTATACTATCATCACATATCCGCAAACGTTTTAAATCTCAAAATTGACAAATTAAATTTGTGAAGGCTGTTGATATTATTCAAACTGACAAATCGTCACTGACCTACAGTAAGTAAACCTTGTATCTCCAAAACGTAAACTTTTCAGGAAATAGAAAAACAGCCGTTCGTATTGATGATCATAGAATCACAAAACTTCAGAAGCTATTTGAGTACAGAGGGACTACTTTCAATTAATGTAAAAATGTTGATTAATTAATTAATATTAATTAATTAATGGCAAAAATGGAGTTGCAGGGTTTTCTTTCGACAGCAACAAATGGAAATAGATGTGGTATCCCTTCCTTTTCTAATTGGTCGAAGGGGCATCAGCATTGAGAATGTTATAATAGCATAATTTATACTTGATGCCTGTTAGCAATTAACAATGGTGAAAATGGACATCCTTGTCTGGTTCCTCTTTGCAACTGGAATGGTTTAGATGTATCCATTAGTTACAGTGCCTTCAGAAAATATTCAGACCAATTGACTTTGTCCACATTGTGTTACATTACAGCCTTATTCTAAAATGGATTTAAAAAATCCTCATCAATCTACACACAATACCCCATAATAACAAAGTGAAAAGAGGTTTTTAGAACTTTTTGCAAATGTATTAAAAATAAAAAACAGAAATATCGTATTTACATGCATATTCAGACCCGTTGCTATGAGACTCAAAATTGAGCTCAGGTGCATCCTGTTTCCATTGATCATCCTGTGGTAAATTCAAATGATTGGACATTATTTGGAAAGGCACACACCTGTCTATATAAGGTCCCACAGTGCATGTCAGAGCAAAAACCAAGCCATGAGGTCGAAGGAATTGTCCGTACAGCACCGAGACAGGATTGTGTCGAGGCACAGATCTGGGGAAGGGTACCAAAACATTTCTGCATCATTGAAGGTCCCCAAGAACACAGTGGCCTCCGTCATTCTTAAATGGAAGAAGTTTGGAACCACCAAGACTCTTCCTAGACCTGGCCGCCCGGCCAAACTGAGCAATCGGGGGAGAAGGGCCTTGGTCAGGGAGGTGACCAAGAACCTGATGTTCACTCTGACAGAGCTCTAGAGTTCCTCTGTGGAGATATAAGAACCTTCCAGAAGGACAACCATCTCTGCAGCACTCCACCAATCAGGCCTTTATGGTAGAGTGGCCAGACGGAAGCCACTCCTCAGTAAAAGGCACATGACCGCCAGCTTGGAGTTTGCCAAAAGGCACCTAAAGCCTCTCAGACCATGAGAAACAAGATTCTCTGGTCTGATGAAACCAATTATGAACTCTTTGGCCTGAATGCTAAGTGTCACGTCTGGAGGAAACCTGGCATCATCCCTACGGTGAAGCATGGTTGTGGCAGCATCATGCTGTGGGGATGTTTTTCAGCGGTACGGACTGGGAGACTAGTCAGGATTGAGGGAAAGTACAGAGAGATCCTTGATGAAATCCTGCTCCAGAGCGCTCAGGACCTTAGACTGGGGCGAAGGTTCACCTTCCAACAAGGCAACGACCCTAAGCACACAGCCCAGACAATGTAGGAGTGGCTTCCGGACAAGTCTCTGAATGTCCTTGAGTGGCCCAGCCAGAGCCTGGACTTGAACCCAATCTAACATCTCTGGAGAGACCTGAAATGAGTTGTGCAGCAACGCTCCCCATCCAACCTGACAGAGCTTGAGAGGATCTGCAGAGAAGAATGGGAGAAACTCCCCAAATACAGGTGTGCCAAGCTTGTAGCGTCATACCCAAGAAGACTCGATGCTGTAATCGCTGCCAAAGGTTCTTCAACAAAGTACTGAGTAAAGGCTCTGAATACTTATGTAAATGTATATTTCAGTTTTCTACTTTTAATAAATTAGCAAACATTTCTAAAAACCTGTTGGGGTATTGTGTATAGATTGATGAGGGGAAAAAACGATTTAATACATTTTAGAATAAGGCTGTAACGTAACAAAATGTGGAAAAAGTCAAGGAGTCTGAATACTTTCCGAAAGGCACTATATATCTGCTGTTTTGAGATATTTGTATAGTAATTGTATTCAGTTGATTGTAAACAGACCTATTCCAGGGTGATTGTAAACAGAGTAGACTCTAGCAGAGCCTACTAAGGTTGGTCGAACTGCAATGAAATAGCAGTCAATTATTTAGTAAATTGGCTTTAGTTGTGGAAAAAATAGTCTGCTCACTCTACCGTAGGTGTGATTTTTGGATGTGAAATATTTACCTAAAAACAGACAGTGGGCTGTGTCTGTCAGGTAACATTCTCATGCTATTGAAATGGTAATCCATCAGCATTTACAGTATATTGGTGGTGAGAATGGATTTTTATTTATATCAATAACTTTGGGTGGGTGAGTCAATAAAATGATTATTGCTTCTATGGATTGCATTCTTCAGATGTTTCAGGAAACTTGAATGTACTGGTTGCTTACTCAGTCAATGAAGGATGCTCTGATTGGCTCTTTTATCATTTCCTAATTATTAAATTGTGACAGGGAACTCTAAGGGGCAATAATTTAAGGTCAGTGTAAGATGAAGGGACAATACCTGAGAGAGTCTGGGTTGATAGTGGGATTTCTTGTTAATTTATTATATTATGTGCATGTGTATTTGCAAATTAGATGTTGCTTCCAAACATACTTTTTTTTTAAATAAATGTAATAACAAAACACATAAATATGCCATATGGTATATGTGTGCTGTGACGTCACGAGAGGCTACACAGCTTTCAGCGGGATTGCTCAAGTAGTGCAAGGAGACAAGGTTCAAACAAAACAAGGATTTTATTATAGGTCTTGGGAAATTAACGAAAATATAACAAAATTCTGTTCTCTTGTGGCTCTTTAAGGGTTAACAGTTCAGGGATGTCTCTTCCACATCCAAAATCATAATTCTCACTCGCTCAGATAACTTTTCCCCAGCCTTACTGTAGTCCACGTTGCAGCTAGTGGCCAACCCAGCAAAAAGTCCTTCCAAATGTCTCTCACGTATTTCCACAGGTGCATATATCCAAAGGTGAGTATTTCCCAAAGGTAAGTATCTCCAAATCCTTATATTCCTCATGGAAGTGGACGTGCAGCACTCTTGTCCTCCAGAGAGCCCAGGTTGGAGACTGTGTTTCTTCACCCCCCACACTCTCCCTCAGTGTGTCTCTTCCCTTCCCCAAACCTTCAGCTCATCAGCTCCTGATTTGTTTCAGCTGCGTGGGAAGATTGGCCATAGAGGGGTGGAGTTCCCGACCATACCAGCAGATGGAGCCATAGCTGTCTGGGTTTGCAGCCACCTCAGGGGGATGTAACGTCCCTCCAGGACACAGCCTCTCGTGACATCACACATCCCCCTCCTCGGGACCGACGTCCTCGTCGGGGTAAAGGCAGCGAAGAAGGCATCACGCCGGGAGAGGGCGTCCGCATTGCCGTGGTGCTTGCCAGCCCTGTGGACAACCGAAAAGTTAAAAGGTTGCAAGCTCAAAAACCATCTGGTTACTCTACTGTTTGATTCCTTGTTCTTGGCCATCCACTGCAGAGGGGCGTGATCAGATACCACCATGAAACGTCGGCCCAGGAGATAGAACCGAAGGGACTCCAGGGCCCAGACTACAGCCAGACATTCTTTCTCCACCGTTGAATAGTTCTTCTCTCTTGGAAGTAACTTTCTGCTTAGGTAGAGAATGGGATGTTCTTCACCGTCATGTGCCTGGGTGAGGACAGCACCCAGACCCACCTCCGAAGCATCCGCTTGGACAATGAATTCCTTCTTGAAGTCTGGTGCCACCAGGATCGGACTGGAGCAGAGTGCTCGCTTCAGGTTGAGGAAAGCCGCCTCCGCCGCAGGGTTCCACTTCACCATTCGTGAGTGGCGTTTGGTCGTCAGCTCCGTCAACGGTGCAGCTATGGTAGCAAAATCTGCAATAAAGCGTCTATAGTAGCCAGCGAGGCCCAAAAATGACCTTACTTGCTTCTTGGTGATGGGCTGCGGCCAGTCCTGTATGGCCCGCAGTTTGGCTTCCTGTGGTTTGACCAACCCCCGCCCAATGGTGTACCCCAGGTAGTTTGTCTCACTGAAGGCCAGCTTGCACTTCTTCGGGTTTGCCGTGAGCCCTGCTTCCCTGAGCGAATCCAGCACCGCTTGTACCCGGGGTATGTGGCTGGCCCAATCCGGACTTTGTATAACAACATCATCCAAATAAGCCGCTGCGTACCTCTTGTGGGGCGCAAGGACTCGATCCATCAGGCGTTGGAACGTGGCAGGTGCCCCGTGGAGACCAAACGGAAGTCGGGTATACTGGTAGAGCCCCTCCGGGGTGGCAAAGGCTGTCTTCTCCTTGGACGCCGGGGTCAGGGGCACCTGCCAGTAGCCTTTTGTGAGATCAAGAGTGGTTAGGAAACGAGCATGCCCCAAGGAGTCTATTAAATCATCGACACGAGGCATTGGGTATGCATCAAATTCAGACACTTCATTCAACTTTCGATAGTCATTACAAAATCGTACTGAACCGTCTGGCTTGGGAACTAGTACGATGGGACTTGCCCAGGCACTGTGGGACTCTTCGATTACTCCCAACTCCCGCATCTTCCTTACCTCCTTCTGTATAACCACTTTACGAGCCTCTGGCACGCGGTACGGGCGTTGGTTTACCGTTCGGCCAGGCATGGTGCGGATCTCATGTTGGACCACCTCTGTGTGACCGGGAAGGGAGGAGAAGACATCCTGGTTCTGCTCCACGAGTTCCAGGGCCATCTGTCGTTGATGTGGGGACAGATTTGGACCCAGCTGAACCTCTTCCCGCGCCGGTTCCTTGGTCTCTGTGGGGGGTAGACAGCTGAACATCGCCTCTCTGGCGTGCCACTTCTTTAAAAGGTTAACATGATAAATCTGCTCAGTTTTTCTTTTATCTGGTTGCCTCACCTTGTAGTTTACTTCTCCCATGCGTTCAATGACCTCATATGGTCCTTGCCAGGTTGCCAGGAATTTACACTCAACGGTTGGCACCAGGACCAGCACTCTGTCCCCCGGCTTAAACTCCCTGGGTTGAGCAGATCTGTTGTAGGAGGCTTGCTGTTGCCGCTGACTGGCCTCCAGGTGTTCCCGCATCATGGGATAGATGGCCTTCATTCTCTCCCTCATAGCCCCGACATGGTCGATCAGTGTCCGCTGTTGGCATGGCTGCTCCTCCCAGGCCTCCTTGGCGATGTCGAGCAGTCCTCTGGGTCTGTAGGAAAGCAAGAGCTCAAAGGGTGAAAAACCAGTAGAAGACTGAGGTACCTCTCTCACCGCAAATAATATGTATGGTAACAGCTGATCCCAGTTGCGCCCATCTTCCCCTACCGCTTTCCGCAGCATGGATTTTAGTGTTTTGTTAAAACGTTCGACTAGGCCATCTGTCTGGGGGTGGTAGACCGAGGTTCTCAGCTGTTTGATTTTCAGTAAAGCACAGAGTTCTTTCATCACCCTGGACATGAATGGAGTCCCTTGGTCCGTCAATATCTCTTTTGGGATTCCCAGACTAGTTGAGAGACGGAACAGCTCCTTGGCGATTTGTCTGGATGTAGCCTTCCTCAGCGGAATGGCCTCCGGGTACCGGGATGCATAGTCCAGAATGACCAGAATGTATTGATGTCCCCTGGAACTTTTCGGTAAGGGCCCGACTATGTCTAATCCAATCCTCTCAAAAGGAGTTTCGATAATGGGCAAGGGAATGAGCGGGTTTCTATATGTGGGCTTTGGCGCAACCTGCTGACACTCAGGGCAACTACGGCAGTAGTTCTCTATCTCTTTGTGTACTCCTGGCCAAAATAAACGTTGCATGATTCTTTCCTTAGTCTTCTCTACCCCCAAGTGGGCCCCTAACGGGTGTGTGTGTGCTAGGTTGAGTACTGTGGCCCGATAGGGCTGTGGCACGAGGAGCTGTTCATGCACTTCATCATTTTTCCTGACTATCTGATATACTAACCCCCGGTTTACTGCGAAATGGGGGTAAGTAGGGTTTGTCTTATCACCTAACACTACACCTTCTAATACCTGCACATTTCTTAAGGCATTTGCAAGAGTAGGATCTTGTAATTGAGCCGTACCATACTGGCCTGTGAGAGGGGGAAGCTCTTGGGTGCCTGGGACGTCTTCTTCACTGGAGAACGGAGCACTTTCCTGGGCTGCGTTCTCTTCTCCCGTATCCGGACCAGTCTCGGTGTCGGTCTGGGCACCTGCCATCCCTATCAGAGCCCGGGCGGGAGTGAGTAACTCGGAGGATTGCACCGGAGCCTTCCCAGGATGAGTCTTGCCTCTCCGTTTCCGAGGTACTCGGGTTATCCTCTCCTGAGACTCTCTCCAGAGTGGGTAAAAGGCTGGGCAGTCTCGTCCAATTAGGACAGGGACGGGGAGGGAATCAACCACCCCCGCCGTCGTGTGTATGGTTCCCCGTGTGCTGGTCATTGTAAGTTCAGTAATGGGGTATTCTCTGGTGTCCCCATGGACACAGGAAACTGGGAGGACTTTCCCCGGGGTCAGACACGTTGGGCCCACCAAATCCTTACGCACCAGGGTGGCCCGGCTACCAGAATCCAGTAAGGCCTCCACATCATGGTGATTCACAGTTACCGGGCAGGTGGGGGTCGATCTGGGCCGCCATCTACGACTCCCAAGAGTGAGGCAAAACGGTGTGTGGGTGCTGAGCTGGAGGACTCCGCAGTGGGCATAGGTTCATCGGCTGGTTTCCCACACTGCCAGGAGATATGTCCCATCTCCCCACACCGGTAACACTGTCGAGTTTCCCCCCTCCTGGTGTACTCTTCTTGGACCCGCCTGGTTTCTGGCTCCCCCTGGAGCCGGGATAAGTCCTGACGTGGCTGGGTTCGAGACCTTGGGGGTCCTTTGGACGGGTTCTTCCCATTTGTGGTGGGGCCGCACTCCTGGGGTCTTTTCGGGAAGCATTCAGCATCTCCGCTGTGGCCTGGTACTTTTCCACAGCTTCCACGGTCAGATCCGCCGTGGTCAAGGCCTGTTGACTGATGAACCGTTTTGCCTCATAAGGCAGGGCGCGTAGGTAACGATCCACCACAACGGCCTCCACCACCGCCGCTGCTGTATTCCTCTGCGGATCCAGCCATTTCCTTGCGATTCGGACCAGTTCATGCATCTGCGCCCGAGGAGGTTGGTCTGGTTGGAAGGTCCAGCTGTGAAAGCGCTGGGCCATACCAAACTTTGTGAGTCCATATCTGCTGAGGATCTCAGACTTCAGGGCATCATAGTCAGTAACCTGGTCAGGGCCCAGGTCCCGGACAGCATTCAGCGATTCCCCGGTTAGAAAGGGGGCTAACAGACCAACCCACTGTTGCTTGGGCCAGGCTTCCCTAGTGGCCGTGGCCTCAAATGCATGCAGGTATGCCTCAATGTCATCGGTAGCTCCCATCTTAGATATAAAGTCACTTGCCTTTATTGGGCGGGTATTTTGGACAACCCTCTGTCTCTGCAACTGCAATTCCTCTGCCTTCAGAAGGTTGGCTTTCTTTTGCTCCTCCAAGAGAGCCACGTTTGCTTGCATCTGGGCTTGCTGGCCAGCAACAAGGGCTTTCAATATGTCCTCCATTTCAGTCGGGCGGGGAGCCTACGGCCAACTTGGAAAACTGGGTGATCAAACCTTCGGTATCCTCCTCTGACATGCACTATTAACGCTTGAGCGTGCCTGTATTCTCCACCATCTGTGACGTCACGAGAGGCTACACAGCTTTCAGCGGGATTGCTCAAGTAGTGCAAGGAGACAAGGTTCAAACAAAACAAGGATTTTATTATAGGTCTTGGGAAATTAACGAAAATATAACAAAATTCTGTTCTCTTGTGGCTCTTTAAGGGTTAACAGTTCAGGGATGTCTCTTCCACATCCAAAATCATAATTCTCACTCGCTCAGATAACTTTTCCCCAGCCTTACTGTAGTCCACGTTGCAGCTAGTGGCCAACCCAGCAAAAAGTCCTTCCAAATGTCTCTCACGTATTTCCACAGGTGCATATATCCAAAGGTGAGTATTTCCCAAAGGTAAGTATCTCCAAATCCTTATATTCCTCATGGAAGTGGACGTGCAGCACTCTTGTCCTCCAGAGAGCCCAGGTTGGAGACTGTGTTTCTTCACCCCCCACACTCTCCCCTCAGTGTGTCTCTTCCCTTCCCCAAACCTTCAGCTCATCAGCTCCTGATTTGTTTCAGCTGCGTGGGAAGATTGGCCATAGAGGGGTGGAGTTCCCGACCATACCAGCAGATGGAGCCATAGCTGTCTGGGTTTGCAGCCACCTCAGGGGGATGTAACGTCCCTCCAGGACACAGCCTCTCGTGACATCACAGTGCCTATGATGCACAATGCCATTATCCTACCAAATAAAATAAAAAAAAGTAGGAAAAGTCTTTACTTTTTCCAAGAGCGCACACTGGCACTCCAGAGTGAATTTACGAACACAACCCTTATCATTCACAGGATGCAAGAGCAGTGCTTTCAATTGAGTACTATTGCTGACGTCAGCATTACCGCCCCAGAATTTGCATTTTCACACATAGGGGCACAGTTTTTACTTTAGCTACCTCTGAGCGACAGTATCTCACAATATCCAAATGAATAACACTGACAGATATCAAACCCTATAACAAGTGGTCCTCAATCTCACACAATACCCCATAATGACAATGCGAAAACAGGTTTTTGGAAATTTTTGCAAATTCATTAAAAATACTAACAGAAAAAAACATTTACATAAGTATTCAGACCCTTTGCTATGAGACTCGAAATTGAGCTCAGGTGCATCCTGTTTCCATTGATCATCCTTGAGATGTTTCTACAACTTGATTGGAGTCCACCTGTGGTAAATTCAATTGATTGGACATGATTTGGAAAGGCACACACCTGTGTGGTGTCGAGACAACGATGCTGATATGCTGTGATGACAAGAAATCCGCTGACACTGTCCTTGATTATAATGGTTTATTACATCAAAGATTACAGTATCAATTTACAGACTCCTGCAGAAATCCGGAGAACAACTGACCCAATCTCTAATATGTTATTCTCCCCGTCCTTTGTTCAAAACATGGTATTTATATCCTATGTAACATAATATGGCGTGATTTTAATAGACCAATCCCTGGCCTCTACATAGCAGACTCTCCTCTGTTTTAGGGGGGCCCTATAGTAATGTTTTCCAGATGTTTCCGCAAGCAGAATATGCAAACCTCAGCCAAAATCATAGACCCTTCAGATACTACATATTTCCCCCCTTCGAGACTAATTAAGTCTCGAAAACAAAAATAATAGGATTATGACAAATAACAATTTTTATTACATCAGAATTCTTGTGTAACTTTAGCAATAAACCAAAATGTATGGAGTGTAAACACATTTTTATATAGACACATTTTTTATGGAGTGTGAACAAATTGTTATGGAGTGTAAATAAATTGTTATGGAGTGTAAGAGCGAAAAACCTATCTGGCAGCTTTCATTCCAAATATCCATCCATCAATCAAGACAGTAAAATTATCTCACGGCCCCTCTGCCCCAGGCGACCACCTAAGTACTCCAGATCAATTTATAAATCTTTATCAATGCATTTTAAACTATGATGCAATTGAATACACATGAAAGCCTCAGAAAACAAAATACAATCAAAATTGTCCACATTCAGGCTGGTCGACCCATCGGACCCTCCTGTGGATTCTCTCTGTCCCTGCCTAGACCCAATATCCCTAAGCATCCACGAAAAAAACAAAAACATCTGAGGTCCCCACATGTACCCAACAACAGAAAACATCATTCTTCAAAAAATTAATACAGAAAGAATATGACACAAATTATGTATTACACATGCAAATATGTATATAAATCATTGCAGACACTGGTATGTAGTCCACTACACTGCATCTCCTCAGCAGTGTCGACTTTTAATGCAACGTCGATGATGGAATCTGAACATTTCCACACCTTCCGTGTTGAACTTCCTCCAGTCCATTCATATTGTCCATGTTTGAGTATTTGAATCCCACTCTACACATTCCCCCATATACTTCTGGAAGAAAAGAAAATACCAACCAGTATCTTTTGCAAAACAACACATTCAAATTAAAACATCAATATCAACAATAATATATAAAATGAATCACATTCCATTTCCCCCCTTTGATTCATAAGAAAATACTAAATATCACAACAAAATGCAAAGAAATGCGAAAATCAAAATTTCCTAAAGTTACTTCAACCCTTGTTTACGTAACATTTTGATCTGAATTTTTTTCCCACATTTTTGAAAAATAAATTTCACTGATTTATCCACAAAACTCTTTCCCATTTTCTGAGGACATTAAATCGGGAAATCCCCACCTGCTTATGACTTCTTTACACAAGAACTTTGCAACCGACTGAGCATATTTTAGCTTAGTTGGACATATTAGGACCTCTTGGTGTAGGAATGTAACCAAGAAAAACAGTCACACCCCTGCGAACATTATTTTTCAGACAGATTGTGCACCTCTCTATGACATAGTCAACCTTTTCAAGCAAATATGGTGCCCAAAAACCATACTCCTTTGTGATCTTTCTCCTAACCTCCCCCCTTGCAACATTAGCTAACCCATGTGCTTCCTAAATCATCAGACCTAATAGGTCTAGAGGCGCTACTATCAACCCCTCATGGTTTCTCCAAAGACCAATAGCATCTTTGACGGCACCTCTGTCTAGCCATAACTAGACAGAGGTGCCGTCTTGCAGCTTCCTGCATCAAAATCACATCCTTAAGCGTAATTTTGTCTTCCAAGTCCACTCCATGAGTGACCAGAAAAACTTTGCCCAATTTGTCCGCTCCTGTGACGGCTTTTCAGCTTCATCAGCAGCTTTGTTCCCTTGTATGACTTTTGACACATCGGTTTTATGAGTTGCACACTTAGCTATCGCTATCTCTTTAGGCTTCATCATAGCATGCAACAATTTCATTATTTGCACATGATGTTGTATTGGAGAACCATCCGTTTTCTTAAACCCTCGACCTTTCCACACTGCTCCAAACAAATGACATACACTATGTGCATATGCTGAATCAGTGTATATCGTCACTCGCTTTCCTTCTGCTAACAAACAAGCTTCTGTTAGCCCCACAAGTTCAGCAAGTTGTGCAGACGCAGGCTGTGGTATTACTTCAGCCTTCAACAACAAATCCAGTTCCTTGGGCTTTAACTACTGCATAGCCAGCACACAATTTATCTCCCACACGATAACAAGACCCATCAGTCCAATACTCCAGGTCTGCCTCACGTAATGGAAAGGCTTGCAAATCTGATCTAAGCCTCGAGTATTTCTCTGCTTCTTGGACACAATCATGTGGCTCACCATCCTCTGAAGTTGGCAAATTCTCGGCTGGATTCACCGTATCACACCTCACTAGGGTGACATCTTCCTGCTCTAAGACCCTATGGTAGTCTCTGAGCCTAGGCATAGTCAATGTATATTTTCCATAGTTCAGAAGATTTCTGAGACTGATGGGTAAGAATTGTTACTGGGTAACCCATCGTAACAGATGATGCTTTGTCATACATTGAATATACTCCCACCATTGCTCTGTAACACAGTGGTAGCCCTAGTTCTACTTCTGAATAGGCAGCAGAGTAGTAGGAAATAGGCTGAGGATTCGTCCCTGTACCTGTCGGCTGACAAAGAACTGCAAATGCATATTTACCTCCAGTAGAAGTAGACACATATAGCAAAACATTCTTAGAGTAGTCTGGTAGTGTGAGTGCAGGTGCCTCCTGCAACCTCTGTTTGATCGTTTCAAATGCCACATGGCCTTCCTGTGTCCAGGAAAGATTGCTATGGAGTTGACCATTTCCAGTATCCTTAACCATAGCTCTCAAAGGTCCCGTCAAACTAGCATAGCTCTCAACCCAAGCTGAAGAATAACCAGCAATACCAAGAAATGTCATCATCTCTCTGACAGTTCTAGGCTTCGGAGCCTTACGAATAGCTTCCAATTGACTGTCCGAAATGCTTCTGTGTCCATGCGTTATTTTCTGACCCAAATAAACAACCTTCTCCTGGCAATATTGCAACTTTTTCTGTGAAACCTTATGCCCCTTTTCTGCCAATACCTGTAGCAATTTAATTGAGTCTCTATGACATGTTTCCTTATTCTGTGAGCAGATAATTATATCATCTACGTACTGAATGACAGTGCTTTGCAATATCTGATCTATCCCTACCAAATCATCCTTCAGTACTTTATTGAAAATGTGTGGGCTATGCTTGTACCCCTGTGGCAAATGACTGTACTCATAGAACTGTCCCTTATATGTGAACCCAAATAAACCCTGACTTTCTACACTAAGTGGAACACTAAAAAATGCACCACATAAGTCTAACACAGTAAAATGTGTCGCATCAGGAGGAATTTGGGCTAACAAGGTATGAGGGTCTGGCACTTCTGCTGTAAAGTCAGTCACTACCTCATTCACCGCTCTCAAATCATGAACCACACGATAAGTTTCATCTGGTTTTTTCACAGGCAACAAAGGTGTGTTACTCTGAGGATTTTTTGTTGTCCTTAAAACACCTGCTTTCGAAAGTCCTTTAATTTGTGGTTCGATCCCTTGGATTGCTTCATCTTTCAATGGATACTGATTCTTCCAAAGAGGTCTGGCTCCTGGTCGAAGTTCAACTTTCACCGGTTGGGCTGATTTCACAAGTCCAATATCGGTACTGTGTTGAGACCACAAACCTTCTTGAACTTGTTGCAACATCTCCTCTTTCATAGGGTCTGAATCCATCTTCGCACTGCAAATAGATTCATGTGTCATCCGTACAGATTTTGGCTGTCCTTGTCCTTGAGTCGAAATCATGATTTTGAGAAATCGCTGATCTTCACTCCTCCAAATCGCCAAATTCTCTTTAATTGGTACGAAAACAGCTTTCTCTGCTTCTGTCATCATTTCTCCTATTTGCTTCTGCTCATAGCCTTCAGAAACCAACAAGGTCACATGTGGCACACTCTTCTCAATCTCAAAAACTTTATCCAGATAATCGTCTGTGTTTATCTTCATAGCTGCTCTTTGTGGTCCTAAAATTATGCAACATGAGCTGAGTTGAACTTTCTTTGGTTGATGACTCAACCATTTCTCTGAGTTCGATTGGGCAGCATTCTTGAAATACTTGAGCGTACAATGAAATTGATATTCTGGAAGCCTCGCATCTGGCATGTTTGCCACAATGAATTTGTCCCATATCTTAGCCTGCTTCAAAAAATCTGCACTGAGATTTCCAATCCAAAATACTGAAGAAGAGTCAAATCTCTGTCGTCATCAACAATTGGTAAACCTTTTCTTTTGGCACTTCTACCAGACAGCCGTCTGGCATACATTTTATTGTACAGTTAAATCTACACAATGCATCTCTTCCCAACAATGCAATAGGTGTATGTTCTGATACCAGTATGGGTATTGTAATTTTCTGATTTTTATAGCAGAGCTCAATTGGTTCCGTAAGAGGAATCAGCTGTTTCACTCCCTCAAATCCGATTGTCCTAATTAGTTGATTGTCCAAAGGAAGATGTGTAGCATCTTTAGGCCGAACACAGGTAAAAGCAGCTCCGCTATCTGCCATCACTTCCAATGGTCGGTTGTTTACTTTCACCTCAATTGTTGGATCTTTTTCCGGTCCTGATGCTACCAGCTGACACCCCCCTTTCGGACCTTCTGGGCACCTCTAGAATCCTTGCTCCGGGCCCCTATAAGGGTTCACCGGTCCTCCAGATGATCTTGACTGGCCCCTGTATCTTCCTCTGAAATTCCCTCTGGTGTTTCCTCCTGGCCCATTACACTCACGGGCAAAGTGACCAACCTGTCCACAATTATAACACACTTCTGAAGATTGCTGGAAGTATGGCTTAAATCTTCCTCCTCTTCCTCTTACTAAGCCTTCTCGTCCTCTTCCTCTCCAATTCTGTGTCTGTCCAGAAACTGGCTGTGGATATGAAACAACTGGTACCGCCATTGGTGGCTGGTACAATTGCGGTTGGAACTGGTTCGGTTGAAGCTGTGGCAGTGATTGTTGATTTGGTGAACACTGATTCTGCATAACCAAAGCCTGTTTCTTCTCCTTCTTATTCTCCACCAGTTGTATTTGATTGAGTTTTCTGAGAGTTTCTTGGTCCTGTTCTTTCTGGTTGTGTTCCTTTTTCCGGTACAGATCCACTTGATGGGCTATATGATCAGTATAGACACCTTTTGTCATGCTTCCAAGTCCAACCACCTCTGCCAGTTTGCTCCTTATTGGTGAGGGCAGTCCCATCTGTAGTTTAGCTCTCAAAATTGACTGCTCAATTTGACTCACATCGGGATAATTTCCGGTAATATTTCTCCACACTTGATGAACTCTTGACACATAGGCTCTCGGATTTTCTTGTTGTCCTAGTGGGTCAATCAGAATGTTGTCAGGATGCACATTTGTTGGAAACGTATCTTTCAGTGCTCTCCACAGCCGATTTCTACTTGCAGCTAAAAATTCAGGATCATTCACCACAGTCCCCACATACAGTGGGGAAAAAAAGTATTTAGTCAGCCACCAATTGTGCAAGTTCTCCCACTTAAAAAGATGAGAGAGGCCTGTAATTTTCATCATAGGTACACGTCAACTATGACAAACAAATTGAGGAAAAGAAATCCAGAAAATCACATTTTAGGATTTTTTATGAATTTATTTGCAAATTATGGTGGAAAATAAGTATTTGGTCACCTACAAACAAGCAAGATTTCTGGCTCTCACAGACCTGTAAATTCTTCTTTAAGAGGCTCCTCTGTCCTCCACTTGTTACCTGTATTAATGGCACCTGTTTGAACTTGTTATCTGTATAAAAGACACCTGTCCACAACCTCAAACAGTCACACTCCAAACTCCACTATGGCCAAGACCAAAGAGCTGTCAAAGGACACCAGAAACAAAAGTGTAGACCTGCACCAGGCTGGGAAGACTGAATCTGCAATAGGTAAGCAGCTTGGTTTGAAGAAATCAACTGTGGGAGCAATTATTAGGAAATGGAAGACATACAAGACCACTGATAATCTCCCTCGATCTGGGGCTCCACGCAAGATCTCACCCCGTGGGGTCAAAATGATCACAAGAACGGTGAGCAAAAATCCCAGAACCACACGGGGGGACCTAGTGAATGACCTGCAGAGAGCTGGGACCAAAGTAACAAAGCCTACCATCAGTAACACACTACGCTGCCAGGGACTCAAATCCTGCAGTGCCAGACGTGTCCCACTGCTTTAGCCAGTACATGTCCAGGCCCGTCTGAAGTTTGCTAGAGTGCATTTGGATGATCCAGAAGAGGATTGGGAGAATGTCATATGGTCAGATGAAACCAAAATATAACTTTTTGGTAAAAACTCAACTCGTCGTGTTTGGAGGACAAAGAATGCTGAGTTGCATCCAAAGAACACCATACCTACTGTGAAGCATGGGGGTGGAAACATCATGCTTTGGGGCTGTTTTTCTGCAAAGGGACCAGGACGACTGATCCGTGTAAAGGAAATAATGAATGGGGCCATGTATCATGAGATTTTGAGTGAAAACCTCCTTCCATCAGCAAGGGCATTGAAGATGAAACGCGGCTGGGTCTTTCAGCATGACAATGATCCCAAACACACCGCCCGGGCAACGAAGGAGTGGCTTCGTAAGAAGCATTTTAAGGTCCTGGAGTGGCCTAGCCAGTCTCCAGATCTCAACCCCATAGAAAATCTTTGGAGGGAGTTGAAATTCCGTGTTGCCCAGCGACAGCCCCAAAACATCACTGCTCTAGAGGAGATCTGCATGGAGGAATGGGCCAAAATACCAGCAACAGTGTGTGAAAACCTTGTGAAGACTTACAGAAAACGTTTGACCTGTGTCATTGCCAACAAGGGGTATATAACAAAGTATTGAGAAACGTTTGTTATTGACCAAATACTTATTTTCCACCATAATTTGCAAATAAATTCATAAAAAATCCTACAATGTGATTTATTGGAGAAAAACATTTCTCATTTTGTCTGTCATAGTTGACGTGTACCTATGATGAAAATTACAGGCGGCTGACTAAATACTTTTTGGTGGCTGACTAAATACTTTTTTTCCCCACTGTAAATGTGATATTTTATTTTTACATTTGCAAACATTTCTAAAAACCAGTTTTTGCTTTGTCATTATGGGGTATTGTGTGTAGATTGATGAGAAAAAAACTAACAATTGAATACATTTTAGAATAAGGCTGTAACGTAACAAAATCTGGAAAAAGTGAAGGGGTCGGAATACTTTCCGAATGCACTGTACGCAGCGTTTACTCTGAATAAGATCTCCACTAACGCAAGAAGACTGCCTTGAAAAGCCGGTTTGTCGACCACCCTCGGTCAGATTGAATCCCGGCCCTAGTTTACAAAGTGTTAATTAGTTATGGTAACAATATTATTATTGACTGCAACTGTGAAACATAAGACGTGTTCTTCATTTTAAATTAAGCTGAGCTTGCCAAGGTGACAAGCCAGTTAGCCATCATCAATTCAGTTTGCCTTAGATTTACCATTGGGATGCTGATACAATTTCAATTGAATAATGTACCTAACAAAGGGGGAACAGGGTTTGAGTTGTGTGGTGAAATTAAACTACAGTCAAATAACATGAATACTGTAAGAATCATTTTGATATGAAATCAAATGCATTCGAATTTTGTATAACATTTAGAATATTATTTGGAAAAGTAAAATATGTGTGTGTTTATAGAAACCCCATTTTATTGAGGTTATTGTGCCACCTGCTGGCCATTTATGTAAGCACCACTAGAACCAGCATTTAAGGGGTTAACTGGCACTTTTTAAATGCGTTTTTTTGCCACCACTATCATCCTGGAATCTGTTCAAATAACCTAGAAACAATCATTACCCTGGGAACTGAGTGACTAACTGGACCTTGTGAGTAAAATAAATATGTGAATAATTGCAATCAAGAACTCTCAAGTTGTATTATTGGAAGAGATGGATTCATTGGAAGTGAGTTGGAAGCTACCTGTATTTTGGTGTCTAATAGAAATGGCTAATTAGAATGTTGGAACCGAAGCCATAACTACGGTGGCCGGGAAGTGCAAAGCAACATTACAAAGAATGAAACACTTTTACAAAGCTCGAGACAAATTTACATTTTGGAAAACAAATTTACATTTTGGAAAACAAATTTACATTTTATAAAACAAATTAACATTTTAGAAAACAAATTTACATTTTAGAAAACAAATTTACATTTTAGAAAACAAATTAACAAGACGCAAAACACTTTTACCAGTCCCGAAACAAATTTACAAATGACAGATTCTTCACGGAAAGGGAATGTACCACATACCGGAAGTGACACGGAAGTGGTGAGCGTGGTCTTTTCGTGTTGTTGTTGTGGAGTTTATGGCGTCAAAGAAGTTTATGGTGACCGCCCGAACATGGACTGCGGCCGAGGGATGTTTTGCCCGTTTTGTGGCAAACACATGAACAGCTTAACGCGGTTTTGCTTTACGTGTGGTCGGTGTTTTGAGTTTTTAAAGGACGCGGACCAGACGGAAACACCAGACATACTGCATCATTGCGTTCAATATTTTAACGAGGGTCACTCGTACGCTGTAATCGTGGACATGATGTCAAGTCTACACGGTGTAAACATCAGCTTGAGGACTCTTAAAAGTAAACTGAACGAAGCCGGGTTGTACCGCAGAAAGGATTATTCCTCGCCAAACGCCGTGAGTAACGCCATCAGATTTGAACTTCGTGGACCTGGACAACTATTTGGTTACCGCACGATGTGGCAAGTACTTAAACAAAAGTACAATCTTCGAGTGAAGAGAGATGATGTGATGAATTTGCTCCGGGAGCTTAATCCTCGAGGGTGTGAGAGCAGAGCACGCAGAAGGTTTACAAGAAGAACCTACCACTCAATGGGACCTAACTATATGTGACACGCAGATGGTTATGACAAACTTAAGCCATTCGGTTTGGCCATTTCGGGATGCATAGATGGATTTTCACGTAAAGTATTGTGGCTTCAATGTGGACCAACAAATAATAACCCAACAGTGATTGCTCACTATTTCATGTCATGTGTGCGAAACCTCGGTGTCATCCCCATGAGACTGAGGACTGATTGTGGCACTGAGAACGGCATAATGGCTGCAATTCAATGTACCCTACGCCACCATCACAGTGACTACTACTCTGGAGCGTCCAGCCACATGTACGGCTCATCTATAAATAACCAGCGTATTGAGTCCTGGTGGTCTATATTTAGAAAGGGAAGGTGAGTTGTCTTCATAAAGGGTCATTGCATCTTTTGGTCATTCGATTTTCTTCTCAGGAACGATTAATGAAAAACGAGCACAATAATTATCAATACAAATTTGTAAAGCAAATCCTGCCCGTCAGGAAAAGTAGCTGTTCCTGAAAAGAAAATCGAATGACCAAAAGATGCACAGACCATACATTTCATTATAACTAACCTTTATTATTTATAGTATAACTAAACATTTGTATCCATTTCTATAGGTCTCAGTTCTGGATGGAGTTATTTGCCGACCTTAGAGATGCCGGATACTTCAACGGGAGTCATGAGCATCAATGCCTATTGAGATATTGCTTTGGTGATGTTATTCAGAAGGACTTGGATGAGTGTGTGAGACTGTGGAACAGCCACAGGATTCGCCCTTCCAGAACAGCAGCATGTCCAGGAGGAATGCCCAATGAACTCTACTACTTACCACACAGGTGATACATTGGTGATAATAAACAGATAAAAGCATTAATGTAACGTTTTAGATTAAATGAAAATAAATGCAATTATGTATTCTATTTAACATAGGTTTGGCTCCAGAGACTGCGGATTTCAAAGTGAACAAGCTGAACTGGATGCCCTTCCTGAGGCTAGCCTGTCAATGACTCCTTGTGGGGACCCAAACATGCAGGAGTACTTGGACTTTGCCATGGAACACAATCAGTTACAGAAGCCAGACAACTGGGAGTCTGCATCCGAACTGTACATGAAACTAAAAGAAATGGCTCAGCTATGAAATGATCAAAAAGGGAGGGTTTTTTGTAGTGGTGGAATACTGCTGTCTGTCTGAACACAATATTTATGAATCTGTCACCCAAAGCTTAATTGTTTTTAAGTGTGAAGTAAATTAATCAAAAATAGTAATCAGTATTTATTACACTTTTGTAGTATTGAGAGTAATGGATCTAAAACATTTTCAAAATGTTTACTGTGAGAAAAGAACATGCTCACATACAGTAACATTATAAAAACATCTTTGGCAACTGCACTTTAAAAGTGCACCTTTAATAGGGTTGGGCATCAAGAACCAGTTCCTACTTGGAATAGTTAAAAAAATTACGATTCCATCGGAATTGTTTCTTTATTGGAATCGTTTTGGAGGATTGGGTTTCAAATCTGATCATGGGTTCCAAATTTAACATGCGCAAGTTTTGGTTTCTGTAGCGGCCAGGTGCTTGTTGTGTTGCAGCCATGGAGCACAGTAAGCGGTGCTCTAGTGTGGCTTTATTTTACATTGAAAAAGCCCTGTCAAACTGCAACCCACCTTTGAATCAAAATAAAACTTTCCTCTTATTTGTGAAATAAGCATGTGACCCGTTTCAACTCCACCACTCAAAGAATCGGAATCGAGAATCGATAAGAACCGGAATCAAAAGGAAGAATCGGAATTGGAATCAGAATCGTTAAAATCTAAATGATGCCCAACCCTAACCTTTAACAACAACAACTTTTTCAGAGTCTTAACTCTAGGGGTCATCCATCATATAGCTTAGAAACAGCCGAATCCTGGACTATTTTGAATTCCAAAGTCCATTTGTGACTTAAACAAAGTGTATGAGTCTAGGAGTGGTAATCTCAAGGAGTTTGAACATGTATTTGCCATTGGGAACGCAGAGTCCTCCAGGAACTCTATTTGAGGCAGTGGTTCCAAGCCAGATGGGGGAAGTGAAGACAGCCCAGTAGCAAACATCAAAACATCTTCCACAGACACAGCAGCCTGGCCTTCTGCAAAGAAAAACAATTCAGATACATCACTGCCATGTGTTTTCTTAACTAGTTATAAAAAACAAACTAACAAACCTTCACAATCAAGGAGATAGTCTGCCCAGTAGGCCATGGTTTGACTTTCTTTAAGTCTTCGATTGCTCCCCGAAGGACTGAGGTCAGGTTTGAAGAGTCTCTCAAGTTCAAAAGCAGTGAGTCGCCTTTCAGTGGCACATGACAGGGGCCAGCAAAGTAGGGTGTTGCTGTAGTGCAGTCAAAAACTCCAGGGTTGAAAGACCATCTCTGAATCTACAGAGTGAACACAAACATTGTTTCACTGCTGTGTAGTGCCAATTGAATTTAAAATGATCTAAAGAAAACTATTAAATATTCTCTTCTCTACAATTACTATCCACCTTAACATTGTTGAAAATTGATTTCAAAAACCCTATTTTTGCATTGCACATTAAACGTTAATTGTTACAAACTGTAAGTATAACACACAGAAACAAAAGACTGGAATGACACAGACGGATGGGGGCTTGAGCACTCACACGATGCCTTCAGAAAGTCTACACACCCATTGCACTTTTTCACAACTTTGTTTCGTTATAGATTCAATTTAAAATAGTAATATTAATATTTTTCCTCATCAGCCTACACACAATACATCATAATGACAAAGCAAAAACAAGTTTTTAGAAATTGTAGCAAATTTAATAAAAATTAAAAACTGGAATATCACATTCGCACAAGTTAATTAACCATTTTCTCAGTACACTGTTGAAGCACCTTTGGGAAGTAATTCCAGCCTGGATTCCTCGTGTATGAAGCTACAGGCTTTACACACAACATCACCACACTCTTTATATCTGATTTTCAGGGACATTTACAAGAGATACTAAAACCTCTCTGCATGTCAGGATCTCTATGAGAACTGAGGGCAGAAATAGATCCATATGTAAATGACACTGCTACAGTATGGAGCAGGTGGTTGGATAAACAGCAGCAAGTCATCAAGGGTTTGATGGGTAAAGTGAGCCTCAAACCATCACTCTGCTGTCAGATGTGCAGCAGAGGTGGATGGATCACTTTAAGGGGTAACTGGACTGATTTTCCTCTATGGAAGAGTTAGTCAGGAGGAGAAACCTAAGATCTAATTTCTGTTTTTGCTTTGTCATTATGATGTATTGTGTGTAGATTGATGAGGAAAAGGATTTAAATATATTTTAAATTGAATCTATAAAGGTGTGCAGACTTAATGAAGGCACTGTAGTTTGACACAGAATGAAGTGACATCACATATCCGTTGAAATACACTAAGGTACAAATTCTGATTAAGGACAAATTGATAACAGATATACATACTTGCATAAACCAAAGATGGGGACCATGAGGCATTTCAAACAAAAAATTCATACATAAATAAATAAAAATCTCATCACTACAAATATCATCTTACCTGTCAATTACAGATGAGTTGCGGTCAATGATATACCATTGGAGGTAGTCTGACACGATTTCTTTCTTTTCTTCCACAGTAGCCACATGTCTCAGACAACCTGCTGTCTGTAACATTGTGCTGTGTCTCATCATACATTCTTGCAGAGCATCCAATGAAGCAGCATTCTCAATCTGAAAGACATGAAAATGGGCAAAAACACCCCAGTCAATAACTGTATGCACTGTATCTCCTTGCCTATTTTTTTAATAACATACATAGCAAGGTGTAATCTTACACTATCAAAAACTAATAAATTAATTAAATATATTCCGCACGGGATATAGGAAGTAAACATTGTCTCAAAAACACTGCAGTAAGTATGAAAAACTCTGCCCTACCATACCCTTATGCTATTCTCACCTCTTGCAAAGCTTTCCCTATTTCTTCATCAGTTATTAAATTATGTGTTGCTTTGAATGAAGGCTGGCCTGCAAGATAATGTACAAGATCTTCTGACAGGAAATGGGGTCCTGGACCTCCATGCACAACTGACACAGCAATCATCTTTCCTGCCAAGTAGTATTCATCCTCCCTAACAGCTGTGAATGAATTCATATTGCAAAATTAAAACAATGCATTACTGTATATACTGTAATATGCAAGCATATGTCATGTGATATATATGGTCAATAAGCATTAACCAACCATTAGTAGCCTATAGTACACATCCAACCAATATGCATACCCTTTGCATTGTAGACCAAGAACCGATGTCCTTCTGGTCCATCAAAAATGGGCCGGTCTTTTAGGTGTTTCATCAGTAGAGTTAAAAACTCTCGTCTTGGACCACCAGTGTCAATTCCCTCTTCCAGAACACCAGTATCATCAGTAAATTTCACCAGCATGTCACAGGTTTCAGAATATGTTGTACGCTTGAAACCTCTGACTGCCCCATCCCAAACATTAGCCCTTGAGATGTTAAACCGGCTGACTTTTTTATGATCAATAGGAAGAGACAGGTTTGCTACGATGTCAGGTAATGCAATGTCCGTCTCCTCCCTGTAATGACAAAAAGTTAATTCATTTGTGGATATTCCAGATATACAAGAACTATTGTACAGTGAAAAAACTGGAGTGCTATAGTCAAAAGCATATTACATTGCTGTGTGTTGGAAATTCTTCACATTGACAGCAACCGGCTCTTCGTCCTCCTGCTCAACATTTGGTGAATACAGGTCTGTGTATTTACTGTTGGGAAATTGCCATTTCCATGTTAAAACATCTTACAAACAAAATGTCTTCCCCATGTAATCAGTTCAATACATTTAAATTATGTCAGTCATTATCTTTTCTTTTTTTTTTACTTACCTGTAGCAAGACATTTTTTTCTGGATTTGCTTCCGGTGGATCCAGATCCTCAGCATCAGATATTACTATCTGAAAAAAGATTAAAATGTCTGAAACAACAACACTGAAAGCAAGAAATGTCATGCTGCCACAGTCTGCCTTATTACCTGTCCTGGCTGAATTGTTGATTGTCCTGGTGCATCTCTGAAACATGATAAAACATATTAAAATGATTAGCTCCATGATAAAGGCTATAATGTAGCTTTGAGTAGCATGTAGTAGTAGAGGGAACAGAAAGATGTATTAAAAAAAAGATTATTTTGAGAACATGTGGATAGGAGCGCTTCCTGGACTCAAATCTGAGTTAGTTTGAGTTTCTTTTTTAATGGAAAAGGTATAAAATAAAATAAAGCTCAAACTACTATTTTTTAACTATTGAAATGCTTGTATTGCAAGTGGCCAAGCCATACAGAACCAATTTAAAAGAACTTTAATGCGTTTTTGCATCTAGCCTTCGTCAGCGAGTCAAACAGATGAAATGAGAGACAATGGGTCTTTTCTAGTGTCCAAGGTGTTCTGGGCTAGAGTGGGTGTTGTAGACATCTTAAAACCAGTAGGTGTCCTTCAGGCCTACAATAGTCAAATCATGTAAACATTATGTATATGGATGTGTCCCATGTTTCCTATTGGTGGATTACCACTAGAAAAAACCCAGTGTCTCTCATTACATCTATTTGACTCCCTGACAAAGGCTAGATGCCGAAACGTGTTGGAGTTCTTTAAGTTGGTTCTGGATGACCGTGCCACTTCAGTAAAGGCCTATAGTACCTATGCAGGATCGACAGTGATGTGGGACATATGAATGGACAGTGGATACCCCCACTTCATTCTCACGTGTTTTTTTAATGGTTTGGTTAATTTTTGTTTATTCAACTGCAAGAGCAACTGTATTTCAGTGGGTTTATTCTGTAAAGCTCTGCTCACACAGGCAGCTGTGGGTCCTTTAGGTAGGGAGCGAGGAGGCACCGCAGTCAGTTACAGAAACAGCTGATAGCATGTAGCAACGTTGAGCTTATGTGCAGCAATATAAATGTATGTATAATGTGTATGTGAATAAGTAGTGAAATATCTGCTAGTAGTTTTATCAGTTTTGTGAGTAAAAAAAAAAAAAGGTGAAATTGCACTTTACCTGGTAGTGAAAGCACTGTAGCCCAACAAAATATGAATTATTATTGCACGTGTGAAAATTCCTTTGTGTCCAAGTGTGCAACACCTACCTTTCATCGTCCAGCTTGTGTTTGGGAGTACTTCGATTTTGTGGTTCAAAAACCTGAGAGGAAACGGATAAAATGATCAACAACTTTCAACAGGTTCCATTATTTTTCCATTACCACATACAGTATATATCAATGCTGAATGGTTGTCTGTGTTACTGTATAATAGTTACTGCAAAATAATCAAAACAAGCCTTTTTCCACTAAAATATTGACCAGGACATTGATTTTATGCTTAAAATCCAATGTACATCTAATTAATAAATTATATGAAAATGAATAAATACAAACATACATAAATATTTAAAAAAAAAGAGAAATAACTGATGTACCAAAGTGTCAGCACGATTTAGTTCATCTGTGCTCCTTGTTGTGATGACAATTTCAGAATCAGAGTCTGAGGTATCATCCACTGAAAAAAATAATTCAAACAACCATTATCTATCCTCCAGCAGAGTATCTAAATATGTAAAAATATTGAATCATGAGATCCACTAACCTCTTTTATAGTGTTTTTCTAGGCAAATGAAAAAAGTGATCCTGGAATATGCCTTTCCTATTTCCTTTTTATATTCTGCCAATTTGAATGGCCTTTCTGACCCAGGCACATGAACCACCTCTGAGCAGTCTGGATACAAAAGGACATAAGGTCCTTCGTGCATGTCCTTGTTAAATGTTGTCATTTTCTGGACAGCTTGTTTCAGTAGATCAGGTGCTGCTACCTCTGGGTCTGTAAATAACGGTAGTGTTTTCCCTCTTAGAGGTTTTAAATCAGTTCCACTTGGCACCATCAATCCTACATTTATCTAGTAAAATAACAAAGATATAATTAATGTATACATAGGTAAAATAAATATACACAAACACACAAATACATATATAGAGCATTGCAAAATTGTATAGGACGGTCAGTACACCTTACCTGGACGTGTTTTCTTTCTTTAGGCCTATATCTTCCTTTTGGCCCATAGTTAAAAGACTGTCGTTCTTTTGATTTCGAGCTTCTGTACTCCATGAACTGTTTGTATGATGGGCATGGTTGTTCTGCAGAAATGGACAGAGTTCGAAACAGAAAGTTAGAAGCCGCTCAAAAAATCATTAGCGTTACTGTCCTTAGATAGCTAGCGTTTTGGTTTTGCTAAACTTACTTTGCATAGCACTGTCCGGCTGTCGAGACGTCCCCTGTGTTTCCAATGTTTCCGTCTTGTCCGCGTCCTTTAAAAACTCCAAACACCGACCACACGTAAAGCAAAACCGCGTTAAGCTGTTCATGTGTTTGCCACAAAACGGGCAAAACATCCCTCGGCCGCAGTCCATGTTCGGGCGGTCACCATAAACTTATTTGACGCCATAAACTCCACAACAACAACACGAAAAGACCACGCTCATCACTTCCGTGTCACTTCCGGTATGTGGTACATTCCCTTTCCGTGAAGAATCTGTCATTTGTAAATTTGTTTCGGGACTGGTAAAAGTGTTTTGCGTCTTGGTAATTTGTTTTCTAAAATGTAAATTTGTTTTCTAAAATGTAAATTTGTTTTCAAAAATGTTAATTTGTTTTCTAAAATGTTAATTTGTTTTCTAAAATGTAAATTTGTTTTCTAAACTGTAAATTTGTTTTCTAAAATGTAAATTTGTTTTCTAAAATGTTAATTTGTTTTATAAAATGTAAATTTGTTTTATAAAATGTTAATTTGTTTTATAAAATGTTAATTTGTTTTATAAATGTTAATTTGTTTTCCAAAATGTTAATTTGTCTCGAGCTTTGTAAAAGTGTTTCATTCTTTGTAATGTTGCTTTGCACTTCCCGGCCACCGTACATAACAAATACAATATCAAAAGCAGATGACGCTCCTCCTAACAGCCTTTGTATTGAGAGGTAAGCAATAGCTATTGAACAAATCTTCCTGTTTTTTATTTTCAGTTTAAACTAAACTGTATTCAGACATTTCTATTACCACTTCCCTGTGCAAAATGCTAAACTCACCTTGGCTCTCCATCCAAAGCTCCATCTCTGAAATGAATAGGCTGACCCATTGAAAGGTCACTCTTCATGGACAGATAGCTGGGTGCTGGAGATGCTGCAGACTGCGCAGACTGGGGTCTGTCATTTAAATAGCATCAATGAAAACATGAATCTGGTGAACACAGTCATTGTAAATAAAAATAAAAATAAATGAAGAACAACCCTCATGTTTCTCAGGTACCGTCAATAATGTGTCATTTGGATAAGGAAAGTTTGACCAGAAAACTATATTTTGCTATTTGTTTCATTAGTCCATTGTTGATATAGGCCCAACATGTTTTGCATGTCAGCAATCAAGTTTTCAAGATATATAACTTTCAAAATACAGAAATACAGCCGGTATAGTGCATTTTGCATCCTGATGCAATACACAGCAACATATGATGCAAAAATGCATCATACTGGCTGTATTTCTGTATTTTGAAAGTTATATATCTTGAAAACTTGATTGCTGACATGCAGATCATTCTGGGTGTACAGAGCTTTGCAAAAGTATTCATCCCCCTTGGCGTTTTTCCTATTTTGTTGCATTACAACCTGTAATTTAAATTGATTTTTATTTGGATTTCATGTAATGGACATACACAAAATAGTCAAAATTGGTGAAGTGAAATGAAAAAAAAAAATAACGGAAAAGTGGTGCGTGCATATGTATTCACCCCCTTTGCTATGAAGCCCCTAAATAAGATCTGGTGCAACCAATTACCTTCAGAAGTCACATAATTAATTAAATAAAGTCCACCTGTGTGCAATCTAAGTGTCACATGATCTGTCACATGATCTCAGTATGTATACACCTGTTCTGAAAGGCTCCAGAGTCTGCAACACCACTAAGCAAGGGGCACCACCAAGCAAGCGGCACCATGAAGACCAAGGAGCTCTCCAAACAGGTCAGGGACAAAGTTGTGGAGAAGTACAGATCAGGGTTGGGTTATAAAAATCTCAGAAACTTTGAACATCCCACGGAGTACCACTAAATCCATTATTAAAAAATGGAAAGAATATGGCACCACAACAAACCTGCCAAGAGAGGGCCGCCCACCAAAACTCACGGACCAGGCAATGAGGGTATTAATCAGAGAGGCAACAAAGAGACCAAAGATAACCCTGAAGGAGCTGCAAAGCTCCACAGTGGAGATTGGAGTATCTGTCCATAGGACCACTTTAAGCCGTACACTCCACAGAGCTGGGCTTTACGGAAGAGTGGCCAGAAAAAAGCCATCGCTTAAAGAAAAAAATAAGCAAATACGTTTGGTGTTCGCCAAAAGGCATGTGGGAGACTCCAGAAACATATGGAAGAAGGTACTCTGGTCAGATGAGACTAAAATTGAGCTTTTTGGCCATCAAGGAAAACGTTATGTCTGGCGCAAACCCAACACCTCTCATCACCCCGAGAACACCATCCCCACAGGGAAGCATGGTGTTGGCAGCATCATGCTGTGTGGATGTTTTTCATCGGCAGGGAAACTGGTCAGAATTGAAGGAATGATGGATGACGCTAAATATAGGGAAATTCTTGAGGGAAACCTGTTTCAGTCTTCCAGAGATTTGAGATTGGGGCGGAGGTTCACCTTCCAGCAGGACAATGACCATAAGCATACTGCTAAAGCAACACTAGAGTGGTTTAAGGGGAAACATTTAAATGTCTTGGAATGGCCTAGTCAAAGCCCAGACCTCAATCCAATTGAGAATCTGTGGTATGACTTAAAGATTGCTGTACACCAGCGGAACACATCCAACTTGAAGGAGCTGGAGCAGTTTTGCCTTGAAGAATGTGCAAAAATCCCAGTGGCTAGATGTGCCAAGCTTATAGAGACATACCCCAAGAGACTTGCAGCTGTAATTGCTGCAAAAGGTGGCTCTACAAAGTATTGACTTTGGGGGGGGGTGAATAGCTATGCACGCTCAAGTTTTCTGTTGTTGTCTTATTTCTTGTTTGTTTCACAAGAGAAAATATTTTGCATCTTCAAAGTGGTAGGCATGTTGTGTAAATCCAATGAAACAAACTCCCCAAAAAATCAATTTTAATTCCAGGTTTTAAGGCAACAAAATAGGAAAAATGCCAAGGGGGGGGTGAATACTTTTGCAAGCCGCTGTATATCAACAATGGACCAATGAAACAAATAGCAAAATATAGTTTTTAGGTGAAGTTTTCCTTTAAAGGTTTACCTACAATGATTTATGAAAGGTTTATAATGCATGTAGGCCTAGTTTATAAACGGTTAATTACTTATTATTGCAATATTACTATTTACTGCAACTGTGAAACATAAGACATTCTTCATTATGTTAAACGGACGAATTATAACAATCATGTTTTATTTAACATTCCTGTTAAGATATTTACTAGATATGAATGAAGCTGTGACATGCCAGTAAGCCATCATCAATTCAGTCTGCCTTAATTTACCATTGGGATGCTGATAAAATTACATTTGAAAAAGCATGTAGGGCCTAGCTAGTCCAAGGGGACAAGCAACTGCTTTCCACATCACCCTCCTCTTCCTCTGTTTCCTGCGAGGAGCTCATGATTGAGGGCTGATAGGGGACACAGCGTAGTCTTTGTGGTCTAGACATTTAGTCTAGTCTATTTATTCTAGAGGGAGGATACAAGTGTACTATCTTTAATTGGATCACTCTGTTGTCTCAGATCATTTTCCTGCACAGCAGCAAATGCAAATTGTAGTGTATTTGAGTTTTTAAAAAGGCTTCTAAAGTTTAGAATTTCCAATTTAAAATGTCATACTTGATTTATCCTAACGAAAAATGTATCAACTCCTACGAAAATGACCATTTAGTTATAATCCACATGATAATTCACATTTCCTGTTGCTGCAGGATTATTTTCCTTTTGTGAGAAACTGGTCAAATTGAGATAGTACATCTATCTGTAGGTAGTCATCACATAATCCACAATAGCAACTGATAAAAAAAGGTATGTTTTACTTGTAACAAAGGTACCGTTTGTGTCTAGGCTACTATTTTCCGATTGACAGCTGAAAGTGTCTGGCTGCAGTACGTAAAATAGGATCTGGTACCTCAGAACTCCCCAGGTCACCCCACTCTCACCCTCACTTTTGTGTTCTGGTACCTCAGAACTCCCCAGGTCACCCCACTCTCACCCTCACTTTGTGTTCTGGTACCTCAGAACTCCCCAGGTCACCCCACTCTCACCCTCACTTTGTGTTCTGGTACCTCAGAACTCCCCAGGTCACCCCACTCTCACCCTCACTTTTGTGTTCTGGTACCTCAGAACTCCCCAGGTCACCCCACTCTCACCCTCACTTTGTGTTCTGGTACCTCAGAACTCCCCAGGTCACCCCACTCTCACCCTCACTTTTTGTTCCGGCACCTCCCGATTTACAAATTAAGCACAGGCTACAGTACAATTAAGTATTTTGGAGAAATCAATGAGTTATTTCAGAAAGAGTTACTGTGACATGTTTTTTTTCTTCGAACTTAAACACAACTAGAGGTGCAGAATTGTATGTCTCTCACGCAACCACGAAGCAATGTAACATACTCAGAGGAAATCCATATAAATGTAAAGTCTTAAGAGTGAACACACTGTTTCCGCCGCTCATTGACTTACCTCTGAACTTAGGTTAACGCAGGAAAAATCTAGTTTTAATGTACTTAAATCAAAAGTTATTTAGTCATCCGATGTCATCTTTTGTGTGCTAAAATGGCGGATGTGAAACTTTACTTCCACTTTGTATTCCCTTAATGTTACACATGTCAGGGAATTGATAAAGGATCCACACACACATGTAGGCAGGTAGCTTAGTGGTTAAGAGCGTTGTGCCAGTAACCGAAAGGTCGCTGGTTCTAATCCCCGAGCCGACTAGGTGAAAAATCTGTTGATGTGCCCTTGAGCAAGGCACTTAACCCTAATTGCTCCTGTAAGTCGCTCTGGATAAGAGCGTCTGCTAAATGACTAAAAAAAAAAAAAAAAAAAATGTAGGCTGGTAGTAGTACTCTCATCTGGAATACCGTGATGACTTGTCACTATCTGCGTGTGCTGAAAGTGTCCAGCAGAGGGAGTTAGACTTCGGTCTAATAATTGCCTGCAGAGCTGGCAGGTCCCTGGGTCTGTGAACTACTGCACGACAGGAAAAACAGAGTGCTGCCAATCACACGTTGAAATCATAGTGAGTCAATCTTTAGGACCAGATCAGGACAAGTGTTAAGATCCCATGGCAAGATATTTTATAATATAAAATGATAAGAGGCCGAATAAAGAGAATTAAAAAAAAAACGGATGCAAACGTTGCTCAGGTGCAAATGCTTTGAAAAACTGAACCATGAGAGTAAAGTTCTGACAGTATCCAGGAGGAGTCTTCATTCTTTCCACCTACTGTTACAGACAGCTGTCATTTATTCTAACACATTGTCAATACCAGGGATTCACAGCTATTATAGCAGCCCAGATTAAGCTCAAGGTTCCCCGTATTCACTAACATGTCTTTATGTCTGTGAAATCACTGTGACTTCACTTATTCCTTATGGAGCCAAGAGTCTCACGTGAAGTCCCTGCGAGAGGAGAGGAGACGTTCTGCTGGCAGTGCACTAGCTGTGGGAAAACCATGGCGTCCTGGATTGGGAGGTAAAAGGGGGTCCTGAGACGATGGAAAGGAGAACTGCTGCATCTGTCTGACACCCCGTAACCCAACCCTGGGTTAGTGTTATGGTTGGCCCCCATCCCCTGGTTCTGATGCTGAACCTGGGGTTGTTGTTATGGTTGGCCCCCTCAGAGCACTGTTCCATCCCCTGAGCGGGAGGGAGGTTGAGTTGCTCGCCCATCTGTTGCGATGTGGGGAGTCCCAGGTGGTGTTCTCAGAAGCCACAGTGTAAACGCTTCTCGGAGTCCTCGGCGGGAGCAAGTGCACCGTCAGGGTTTTCTCTTCGCGGTTGGAGCACCAAGATGGAGCATGGGCAGTGTCAGCCATTTTTATTAACTGACGTGGAGAATGAAAGTTCACTGGGTTTCCCCGGTACCAGATGGTACCTATTGTACTTCAGTTCTGAAACGTGCTTGTGATGGGGAAATGTGGGGGGGTGTCAGTGTATGTCTTGTCCAGTCCACTGTACACAGTGAAGAGACACAGCCATTTCATATATATTGTATTGTAAGATGCACTCTACTATGTATTAGACCTAGATCGTGTGTGTGTGTATGTACTGATATGTAGGCTGTGTGGCGTTTTAAATGTATGCATTTCAGTCCTTGACTAATAATGTTCTGTACTATGTATTATGTCAGGTTTCATGTGGACCCCAGGAAGAGTAGCTGATGCTTATGCAGCGGCTAATGGGGGATCCTAATAAATACCAAATACCAAGCAGTACTGTCTCTAACTGCTGTCCAGAAGAACTCATCTAGATAGATAAGCTCAAACTGTACTTACTGTACTGAAGATGTCGGTGTATGACATCACATTCAAACAGTTACATCCTGGAAAGAAGAATAGACAACATAGTGAAGGAAAAAAATATTTGATCCCCTGCTGATTTTGTACGTTTGCCCACTGACAAAGAAATTATCAGTCTATAATTTTAATGGTAGGTTTATTTGAACAGTGAGAGACAGAATAACAACAAAAAAATCCAAAAAAACGCATGTAAAAAAAATTATGAATTGATTTGCATTTTAATGAGGGAAATAAGTATTTGACCCCTCTGCAAAACATGACTTAGTACTTGGTGGCAAAACCCTTGTTGGCAATCACAGAGGTCAGACGTTTCTTGTAGTTGGCCACCAGGTTTGCACACATCTCAGGAGGGATTTTGTCCCACTCCTCTTTGCAGATCTTCTCCAAGTCATTAAGGTTTCGAGGCTGACGTTTGGCAACTCGAACCTTCAGCTCCCTCCACAGATTTTATATGGGATTAAGGTCTGGAGACTCCAGGACCTTAATGTTCTTCTTCTTGAGCCACTCCTTTGTTGCCTTGGCCGTGTGTTTTGGGTCATTGTCATGCTGGAATACCCATCCACGACCCATTTTCAATGCCCTGGCTGAGGGAAGGAGGTTCTCACCCAAGATTTGACGGTACATGGCCCTGTCCATCGTCCCTTTGATGCGGTGAAGTTGTCTTGTCCCCTTAGCAGAAAAACACCCCCAAAGCATAATGTTTCCATCTCCATGTTTGACGGTGGGGATGGTGTTCTTGGGGTCATAGGCAGCATTCCTCCTCCTCCAAACACGGCGAGTTGAGTTGATGCCAAAGAGCTCCATTTTGGTCTCATCTGACCACAACACTTTCACCCAGTTCTCCTCTGAATCATTCAGATGTTCATTGGCAAACTTCAGACGGCCCTGTATATGTGCTTTCTTGAGCAGGGGGACCTTGCGGGTGCTGCAGGATTTCAGTCCTTCACGGCGTAGTATGTTACCAATTGTTTTCTTGGTGACTATGGTCCCAGCTGCCTTGAGATCATTGACAAGATCCTCCTGTGTAGTTCTGGGCTGATTCCTCACCGTTCTCATGATCATTGCAACTCCACAAGGTGAGATCTTGCATGGAGCCCCAGGCCGAGGGAGATTGACAGTTATTTTGTGTTTCTTCCATTTGCGAATAATCGCACCAACTGTTGTCACCTTCTCACCAAGCTGCTTGGCGATGGTCTTGTAGCCCATTCCAGCCTTGTGTAGGTCTACAATCTTGTCCCTGACATCCTTGGAGAGCTCTTTGGTCTTGGCCATGGTGAAGAGTTTGGAATCTGATTGATTGCTTCTGTGGACAGGTGTCTTTTATACAGGTCACAAGCTGAGATTAGGAGCACTCCCTTTAAGAGTGTGCTCCTAATCTCAGCTCGTTACCTGTATAAAAGAGACCTGGGAGCCAGAAATCTTTCTGATTGAGAGGGGGTCAAATACTTATTTCCCTCATTAAAATGCAAATCAATTTATAACATTTTTGACATGCGTTTTTCTGGATTTTTTTGTTGTTATTCTGTCTCTCACTGTTGAAATAAACCTACCATTAAAATTATAGACTGATCATTTCTTTGTCAGTGGGAAAACGTACAAAATCAGCAGGGGATCAAATACTTTTTTCCCCTCACTGTATCAGCATGGCATCCTCCTGAGGATACTCTGGCCTCTGCTCATCTATGAAGTCCCCATCTCCACCGTCGAGAACGTGGAGAGGAAGGTCAGCAGCCATCTCCCAGGAGCCTTAGCAGCATCGCCCTCTATGGAATAGCAACAAGCTGAGGCTGCCCCTGAACTCACCTGGAAGAAGAGTTCAAGGTCACTCGGGCGAGGGAAGTGATGCAATACAAGGAGTCGAGCGACCCAAAAGTGGCCCAAGCGGGGATAGTGGTCAAGACCGAAGGAAATGGAGAGCAGAGGAGGCCGTGCTGCAGGCTGAGTCTCGGCTGCGCCACAGTGTCCTGGTGGGAGCAGTGACCCGGGGAAGAGCTGGTCTGGAGGAGGTGAGGCCCAGCAGAGCAGTGGGAATGAGACAGCAAGGAGCCTGGGTGAGGTGGGAGTAGGCGGTGGACAGGAAAGTATCGTGGACTGTCCTCTGGCAGGCATTAAGGTCCTGATCCAGGCGGTATATGATGTCCTACCCAGCCCATCAAACCTGTTCTGCTGGGGCAAAGCTTGTAGCATCTTACTGAAGAAGACTCAAGGCTGTAATCGCAGCCAAAGGTGCTTCAACAAAGTAATTAATAAAAGGGTCTAAATACTTATGTAAATGTGATATCATATATATTTTTTATATATATATATTTGCAGAAATGTCTAAAAACCTGTTTTTAATTTGTCATTATGGGGTATTGTGTGTAGACGGATGAGGAAAAATAATAATTTAATACATTTTAAAATAAGGCTGTAACGTAACGAAATGTGGAAAAAGTCAAGGGGTCTGAATACTTTCCGAATGCACTGTATGTTACTGTTGCATAATATCATATGGTACTGTTGCATAATATCATATATGGTGCTGTTGCGTAATATCATATATGGTACTGTTGCATAATATCATATATGGTGCTGTTGCATAATATCATATATGGTGCTGTTGCATAATATCATATATGGTGCTGTTGCATAATATCATATATGGTGCTGTTGCATAATATCATATATGGTGCTGTTGCATAATATCATATATGGTGCTGTTGCATAATATCATATATGGTACTGTTACATAATATCATATGGAACTGTTGCATAATATCATATATGGTACTGTTGCATAATATCATATATGGTGCTGTTGCATAATATCATATATGGTGCTGTTGCATAATATCATATATGGTGCTGTTGCATAATATCATATATGGTGCTGTTGCATAATATCATATATGGTGCTGTTGCATAATATCATATATGGTACTGTTGCATAATATCATATATGGTACTGTTGCATAATATCATATATGGTACTGTTGCATAATATCATATATGGTGCTGTTGCATAATATCATATATGGTGCTGTTGCATAATATCATATATGGTGCTGTTGCATAATATCATATATGGTGCTGTTGCATAATATCATATATGGTGCTGTTGCATAATATCATATATGGTGCTGTTGCATAATATCATATATGGTGCTGTTGCATAATATCATATGGTACTGTTGCATAATATCATATATGGTACTGTTGCATAATATCATATGGTACTGTTGCATAATATCATATGGTACTGTTGCATAATATCATATATGGTGCTGTTGCATAATATCATATATGGTACTGTTGCATAATATCATATATGTTACTGTTGCATAATATCATATCTGGTACTGTTGCATAATATCATATATGGTGCTGTTGCATAATATCATATATGGTACTGTTGCATAATATCATATATGGTACTGTTGCATAATATCATATATGGTGCTGTTGCATAATATCATATATGGTGCTGTTGCATAATATCATATATGGTGCTGTTGCATAATATCATATATGGTGCTGTTGCATAATATCATATATGGTGCTGTTGCATAATATCATATATGGTGCTGTTGCATAATATCATATGGTACTGTTACATAATATCATATGGAACTGTTGCATAATATCATATATGGTACTGTTGCATAATATCATATATGGTGCTGTTGCATAATATCATATATGGTGCTGTTGCATAATATCATATATGGTGCTGTTGCATAATATCATATATGGTGCTGTTGCATAATATCATATATGGTGCTGTTGCATAATATCATATATGGTGCTGTTGCATAATATCATATATGGTACTGTTGCATAATATCATATATGGTACTGTTGCATAATATCATATATGGTACTGTTGCATAATATCATATATGGTGCTGTTGCATAATATCATATATGGTGCTGTTGCATAATATCATATATGGTGCTGTTGCATAATATCATATATGGTGCTGTTGCATAATATCATATATGGTGCTGTTGCATAATATCATATATGGTGCTGTTGCATAATATCATATATGGTGCTGTTGCATAATATCATATGGTACTGTTGCATAATATCATATATGGTACTGTTGCATAATATCATATATGGTACTGTTGCATAATATCATATACAGTGGGGAAAAAAAGTATTTAGTCAGCCACCAATTGTGTAAGTTCTCCCACTTAAAAAGATGAGAGAGGCCTGTAATTTTCATCATAGGTACACGTCAACTATGACAGACAAAATGAGATTTTTTTTTCCAGAAAATCACATTGTAGGATTTTTAATGAATTTATTAGCAAATTATGGTGGAAAATAAGTATTTGGTCAATAACAAAAGTTTCTCAATACTTTGTTGTATACCCTTTGTTGGAAATGACACAGGTCAAACGTTTTCTGTAAGTCTTCATAAGGTTTTCACACACTGTTGCTGGTATTTTGGCCCATTCCCCCATGCAGATCTCCTCTAGAGCAGTGATGTTTTGGGGCTGGTCCTGGGGCACACGGACTTTCAACTCCCCTCCAAAGATTTTCTATGGGGTTGAGATCTGGAGACTGGCTAGGCCACTCCAGGACCTTGAAATGTTTCTTACGAAGCCACTCCTTCGTTGCCCGGGTGGTGTGTTTGGGATCATTGTCATGCTGACATCATTGTCATGCCACGTTTCATGTTCAATGCCCTTGCTGATGGAAGGAGGTTTTCACTCAAAATCTCATGATACATGGCCCCATTCATTCTTTCCTTTACACGGATCAGTCGTCCTGGTCCCTTTGCAGAAAAACAGCCCCAAAGCATGATGTTTCCACCCCCATGCTTCACAGTAGGTATGGTGTTCTTTGGATGCAACTCAGCATTCTTTGTCCTCCAAACACGACGAGTTGGGTTTTTACCAAAAAGTTCTATTTTGGTTTCATCTGGCCATATGACATTCTCCCAATCCTCTTCTGGATCATCCAAATGCACTCTAGCAAACTTCAGACGGGCCTGGACATGCTGGCTTAAGCAGGGGGACACATCTGGCACTGCAGGATTTGTGTCCCTTGCGGCGTAGTGTGTTACTGATGGTAGGCTTTGTTACTTTGGTCCCAGCTCTCTGCAGGTCATTCACTAGGTCCCCCCGTGTGGTTCTGGGATTTTTGCTCACCGTTCTTGTGATCATTTTGACCCCACGGGGTGAGATCTTGCATGGAGCCCCAGATTGAGGGAGATTATCAGTGGTCTTGTATGTCTTCCATTTCCTAATAATTGCTCCCACAGTTGATTTCTTCAAACCAAGCTGCTTACCTATTGCAGATTCAGTCTTCCCAGCCTGGTGCAGGTCTACAATTTTGTTTCTGGTGTCCTTTGACAGCTCTTTGGTCTTGGCCATAGTGGAGTTTGGAGTGTGACTGTTTGAGGTTGTGGACAGGTGTCTTTTATACTGATAACAAGTTCAAACAGGTGCCATTAATACAGGTAACGAGTGGAGGACAGAGGAGCCTCTTAAAGAAGAAGTTACAGGTCTGTGAGAGCCAGATATCTTGCTTGTTTGTAGGTGACCAAATACTTATTTTCCACCATAATTTGCAAATAAATTCATTAAAAATCCTACAATGCGATTTTCTGGATTTTTTTCTCTCAATTTGTCTGTCATAGTTGACGTGTACCTATGATGAAAATAACAGGCCTCTCTCATCTTTTTAAGTGGGAGAACTTGCACAATTGGTGGCTGACTAAATACTTTTTTTCCCCACTGTATGGTGCTGTTGCATAATATCATATATGGTACTGTTGCATAATATCATATATGGTACTGTTGCATAATATCATATGGTACTGTTGCATAATATCATATGGTACTGTTGCATAATATCATATATGGTGCTGTTGCATAATATCATATATGGTACTGTTGCATAATATCATATATGTTACTGTTGCATAATATCATATATGGTGCTGTTGCATAATATCATATATGGTACTGTTGCATAATATCATATATGGTACTGTTGCATAATATCATATATGGTGCTGTTGCATAATATCATATATGGTGCTGTTGCATAATATCATATATGGTGCTGTTGCATAATATCATATATGGTGCTGTTGCATAATATCATATATGGTGCTGTTGCATAATATCATATATGGTACTGTTGCATAATATCATATATGGTACTGTTGCATAATATCATATATGGTACTGTTGCATAATATCATATATGGTGCTGTTGCATAATATCATATATGGTGCTGTTGCATAATATCATATATGGTGCTGTTGCATAATATCATATATGGTGCTGTTGCATAATATCATATATGGTGCTGTTGCATAATATCATATATGGTGCTGCTACATAACATCATATATGATGGCTGTTGCATAATATCATATATGGTGCTGTTGCATAATATCATATATGGTGCTGTTGCATAATATCATATATGGTGCTGTTGCATAATATCATATATGGTGCTTGCATGGTGCGTTGCATAATATCATATATGGTACTGTTGCATAATATCATATATGGTACTGTTGCATAATATCATATATGGTGCTGTTGCATAATATCATATATGGTACTGTTGCATAATATCATATATGGTACTGTTGCATAATATCATATATGGTACTGTTGCATAATATCATATGGTACTGTTGCATAATATCATATATGGTGCTGTTGCATAATATCATATATGGTACTGTTGCATAATATCATATGGTACTGTTGCATAATATCATATGGTACTGTTGCATAATATCATATATGGTACTGTTGCATAATATCATATATGTTACTGTTGCATAATATCATATCTGGTACTGTTGCATAATATCATATATGGTGCTGTTGCATAATATCATATATGGTACTGTTGCATAATATCATATATGGTACTGTTGCATAATATCATATATGGTACTGTTGCATAATATCATATATGGTGCTGTTGCATAATATCATATATGGTGCTGTTGCATAATATCATATATGGTGCTGTTGCATAATATCATATATGGTGCTGTTGCATAATATCATATATGGTACTGTTGCATAATATCATATATGGTAATGTTGCATAATATCATATATGGTGCTGTTGCATAATATCATATATGGTGCTGTTGCATAATATCATATATGGTACTGTTGCATAATATCATATATGGTACTGTTGCATAATATCATCTATGGTACTGTTGCATAATATCATATATGGTGCTGTTGCATAATATCATATCTGAACTAGGGTTATAGATATCTTACATCCTATCTCTTTATCTATCTGTGTCAGACTCTCCATGTCCTGTTGAGGAAATGATGGGAGGCAGTCTGCATCTTTAAAAGGTCCTTTACACCAAACAGTGTCTGAACAGGTACATAGGTATCAAAATAGGAGTACTTGGAGAGATGGAGACATGCACACAGTTGAAAACGACGAACGGTCGACAATGTGAGGGTCTCCATCTCTTCAAGAACCCACTCCTGTCGAGTCATTGGGGGTGTGCTCACCTGTTTGAAGGGGGCGTGTGTGTACAGACGATAGCAGAGGTACGAGTAATGCCTAATTATAGAGGTTATGGTAGGCGAGAGGGAGAGAGAGAGAATGTGTGTGTGTGTGCACGGTTTCCAGGATGTTGCTATTGATGTGTCCCGATATGACTTGTGCATGTGTTTACATCTGTTTGTTTAGTTTCGCACAAATACACTTCTGTTAGCGTGAGGGGGTTTGAGCGTGTGTGTTGTGTCTGCATGTGTGTGCGCGATTGTGTGCGTGCGTCCGGCACGTGTCCTACGTTTGCAATGTGTGTGTTTCCCTCCCTGCCTCCTGCCCCGCGCTCCACAGCACCCATCTCAGCCGAAATTACAGCAGCATTCTCCACCGCTCCTGTGGCTCCTTTTGACTGGGGGGAGCCATGGAAACTGGCAGTGACCACTGTCGCTCACCTTTAGGTATCCTGGGGGGTCCAGAATGGCAGGGCGCTGTCCCGTACACCAGAGCGCTGGAAAGCAGCAGAGATGGAGGTGGCGGCAAGGTGGGCCTTCTGATTGACGTCTGGGAAACAGAGCAGCCGTTCTCTGTGGGACGGGCTGGGGGATTTTTAAAAAGAGGCCTTTCGGAGATGGGAGATGCTACTGTGCACGCTCTTTTGAAAAAAGGGGTATGATAATTAACGGAGATGTAAACTCGGGGCCGTGTTGAGGTGTGTGTGTGGTTCAGAGAGTTTAGGAGTAACCGTCAAAGTAACAGTGTTGTTTTTATTTAGTCCCAGCTATTCAGGGCCCTACAGGAGAGAGTCCAGGTCCAGTTTCAGTGCGTCACTACTCTCTCCAGCCAACGCACTCTTCAGGAGGCAATAATCTCAATTACCTCCCTAAACGTTACAGAATGCAACAACTTCTCTAAATGTTACAGAATGTAACTACCTCCCTAAATGTTACAGACTGTGACCACCTCCTACTACCAACTACCTCCCTAAACGTAACAACATCCTTAAACGTTACAGAATGCAACTACCTCCCTAAATGTTACAGAACGCAATAACCAACTACTTCCCTAAACATTACAGAATGCAACAACATCAATAAACGTTACAGAATGTAACTACCTCCTACTACGAACTACCTCCCTAAACATTACAGTACAGTGAGGGAAATAAGTATTTGACCCCCTCTCAATCACAAAGATTTCTGGCTCCCAGGTGTCTTTTATACAGGTAACGAGCTGAGATTAGGAGCACACTCTTAAAGGGAATGCTCCTAATCTCAGTTTGTTACCTGTATAAAAGACACCTGTCCACAGAAGCAATCAATCGATCAGATTCCAAACTCTCCACCATGGCCAAGACCAAAGAGCTCTCCAAGGATGTCAGGGACAAGATTGTAGACCTACACAAGGCTGGAATGGGCTACAAGACCATCGCCAAGCAGCTTGGTGAGAAGGTGACAACAGTTGGTGCGATTATTCGCAAATGGAAGAAACACAAAATAACTGTCAATCTCCCTCGGCCTGGGGCTCCATGCAAGATCTCACCTCGTGGAGTTGCAATGATCATGAGAACGGTGAGGAATCAGCCCAGAACTACACGGGAGGATCTTGTCAATGATCTCAAGGCAGCTAGGACCATAGTCACCAAGAAAACAACTGGTAACACACTACGCCGTGAAGGACTGAAATCCTGCAGCGCCCGCAAGGTCCCCCTGCTCAAGAAAGTACATATACAGGCCCGTCTGAAGTTTGCCAATGAACATCTGAATGAGTCAGAGGAGAACTGGGTTAAAGTGTTGTGGTCAGATGAGACCAAATTGGAGCTCTTTGGCATCAACTCAACTCGCCGTGTTTGGAGGAGGAGGAATGCTGCCTATGACCCCAAGAACACCATCCCCACGGTCAAACATTATGCTTTGGGGGTGTTTTTCTGCTAAGGGGACAGGACAACTTCACCGCATCAAAGGGACGATGGACGGGGCCATGTACCGTCAAATCTTGGGTGAGAACCTCCTTCCCTCAGCCAGGGCATTGAAAATGGGTCGTGGTGGTTATTCCAGCATGACAATGACACAAAACCCACGGCCAAGGCAACAAAGGAGTGGCTCAAGAAGAAGCACATTAAGGTCCTGGAGTGGCCTAGTCAGTCTCCAGACCTTAATCCCATAGAAAATCTGTGGAGGGAGCTGAAGGTTTGAGTTGCCAAACGTCAGCCTCGAAACCTTAATGACTTGGAGAAGATCTGCAAAGAGGAGTGGAACAAAATCCCTCCTGAGATGTGTGCAAACCTGGTGGCCAACTACAAGAAACGTCTGACCTCTGATTGCCAACAAGAGTTTTGCCACCAAGTACTAAGTCATGTTTTGCAGAGGGGTCAAATACTCATTTCCCTCATTAAAATGCAAATCAATTTATAACATTTTTGACATGCGTTTTTCTTGATTTTTTTGTTGTTATTCTGTCTCTCACTGTTCAAATAAACCTACCATTAAAATTATAGACTGATCATGTCTTTGTCAGTGGGCAAACGTACAAAATCAGCAGGGGATCAAATACTTTTTTCCCTCACTGTACCTCCTACTACCAACTACCTCCCTAAACATTACATGATGTAACTACATCCTACTACCAACTACCTCCCTAAACGTTACAGAATGTAACTACCTCCCCAAACGTTACAGAATGCAACAACATCCCAAAACGTTACAGAATGCAAATACCTCCCTAAATGTTACAGAATGCAACTACCAACTACTTCCCTAAACGTTACAGAATGAAAAAACCTCCTACTTTCAACTACCTCCCTAAACGTTACAGTAGGTAACTACGTCTTACTACCAACTACCTCCCCAAACTTTACTGAATGTAACTACCGCCTACTACCAACTACCTCCCTTAATGTTACAGAATGTAACTACCTCCTACTACCAACAATAGTCTAAAAGCAGTAGCCTACGTCTCTGTTCAGATTTCAGCTAGTCTAAACTAGCCAGAGATCCATAAAATCAGGTTACAAAACCATCACAAAACGAACAAACCTGCCCATTGATAAGAGCTTTTTCAACACAGTGACACTGTGAATATTTATCAGAATCATGCAATACACACGTGTTGCTACAGTTTTTGTGTGGTCATAATGCTACTGGGAAGAGATTACTAAGATCTCCTGTAAGTAAGACCATTACACAACCTGGCCGCGGCGATTGAAAACATTTGCATACAGGTTGGGTTCTGCATGAGACTGCTCTCTGCTGTGACACAACCGTTTTCCCTGACGTTTCTCACAAGTTTGGAATCATAGCTCCATATACTCATACACACACACTTACACATTTAACACACATAAACATACACACACACACACACACACACACACACACACACACACACACACACACACACACACACACACACACACACACACTCACAAATGTTTCTCAGAGGGTTTTAAATCTTATTTCCACTCAGTCACTCACATTATAGAAACAACCAGACTATCATTGTCCATTATTTTAATCTTTCCTACGTGACCTCACTTTCAACATACCAAACTTTCTACGTCTATAACCCTATCAGTCTTGAGACCTGAGCGAAAATAGGCTTTTCATTTATCAGACTTTCATTCATCTGAATGTCCAGCCCTTATGTTTCGCCTCACAATGAAGTGTTTTACCATTTTATTTTCATGGAAAACCAGGGCTACAAGTGGAACACAAAACTATTTGACATAAACAGTTGCTTTTATGAGTTTTATTGACAAATGTCAATAACAAAATAAGGTCAGCCAAAGCAAAAAACGGATAAAAAAAGAATTTATATGAACTGTAAGTACATAAATTGTTTGCTCTCAGGGAAATGAATATCCAACTAGTCAGTGACAACTATGTGGAGTTTGTGACAGCACTCATTGGGTTAACTCTCTCAGCATTACGGTGGGACTCATTGGGTTAACTCTCTCAGCATTACGGTGGGACTCATTGGGTTAACTCTCTCAGCATTACGGTGGGACTCATTGGGTTAACTCTCTCAGCATTACGGTGGGACTCATTGGGTTAACTCTCTCAGCATTACGGTGGGACTCATTGGGTTAACTCTCTCAGCATTACGGTGACCCTCATTGGGTTAACTCTCTCAGCATTACGGTGACCCTCATTGGGTTAACTCTCTCAGCATTACGGTGACCCTCATTGGGTTAACTCTCTCAGCATTACGGTGGGACTCATTGGGTTAACTCTCTCAGCATTACGGTGGGACTCATTGGGTTAACTCTCAGCATTACGGTGGGACTCATTGGGTTAACTCTCTCAGCATTACGGTGACCCTCATTGGGTTAACTCTCTCAGCATTACGGTGGGACTCATTGGGTTAACTCTCAGCATTACGGTGGGACTCATTGGGTTAACTCTCTCAGCATTACGGTGGGACTCATTGGGTTAACTCTCTCAGCATTACGGTGGGACTCATTGGGTTAACTCTCTCAGCATTACGGTGGGACTCATTGGGTTAACTCTCAGCATTACGGTGGGACTCATTGGGTTAACTCTCTCAGCATTACGGTGGGACTCATTGGGTTAACTCTCTCAGCATTACGGTGGGACTCATTGGGTTAACTCTCTCAGCATTACGGTGGGACTCATTGGGTTAACTCTCTCAGCATTACGGTGGGACTCATTGGGTTAACTCTCAGCATTACGGTGGGACTCATTGGGTTAACTCTCTCAGCATCACGGTTAGATGGGGTGGTCCATGTGGTCACTTCTATACCTTCCCTTTTCTCAATATTATGACAGGCAAAAGGGGCTCATGTTATTAAAGGGATAATGTTTAATTATTTTCAATTATAACATTTGCAGAGCCATTTCAAAAAAATTATTTTTCTTCCCTAGGGAAGAAGCAACAGTCAGATGGGCTGATATCAGCTTTACTTTAAAGTTAATTTTGTTGTGCTGACACATTTTTCAAGAGACGTTTGAAGAAAACAGTCTGTCAATTGCACCGTGTGAACAGCACTGTGTATATACAGATGTACTATCACAATTCGATCAGTTTCTCACAGCAGGAAAATAATCCTGGAAATGTGAATTATTATGTGGATTTTAATTAATGGACATTTATGTAGGGGTTGATACATTTTTGGTCTGACATTTTAGTGTGGAAATTACAAACTCTAAAAGCCTTTTTAAACATTGAATACACTATAAGTTCCTTCCTTCTGCGCAGGAAAATTCTCTGTGAAAACAGAGTGATCAGATGAAGTAGGAAGAGTTGTCCCAGAACACAGGCTACGGCAGCTAGAGAACAGAGTAAGAAGAAGAACTAGTTCAGGGTCAACCTAGAGACACACTGTTCCTTTGTCTCAGCTTTCACAACCTACACACACACACACACACACACACACACAACCTACACACACACACACACACACACAACCTACACACACACACACACACACAACCTACACACACACACACACACAACCTACACACACACACACACACACACAACCTACACACACACACACAACCTACACACACACACACACACACACACAACCTACACACACACACAACCTACACACACACACACAACCTACACACACACACACACACACACACACACAGTCTTGTACAGCTAACCTTGTGGGGACATACAATTCAGTCCCATTCAAAATACTATTTTCCCTCTAACCCTAACCCTAACCTTAACCCAAAAATCTAACCTTAACCCTAACCCTAGCTCCTAACCCTAACCTTAACCCTAACCCTAGCTCCTAACCCTAACCTTAAAACTAACCCTATCTCCTAATCCTAAACCTAATTTTAACCCTAACACTAACCTAACCCACCTAGAAATAGCATTTGACCTTGTGGAATCATTCCTGCCAATACTATATATCCCATAGGAATTATTCCTACCAATACTATATATCCCACAGGAATCATTCCTGCCAATACTATATATCCCACATGAATTATTCCTACCAATACTATATATCCTACAGGAATCATTCCTGCCAATACTATATATCCTACAGGAATTATTCCTACCAATACTATATATCCTACAGGAATCATTCCTGCCAATACTATATATCCTACAATAGTCATTCCTGCCAATACTATATATCCCACAGGAATTATTCCTACCAATACTATATATCCTACAGGAATTATTCCTACCAATACTATATATCCTACAGGAATCATTCCTGCCAATACTATATATCCTACAATAGTCATTCCTGCCAATACTATATATCCTACAGGAATTATTCCTACCAATACTATATATCCTACAGGAATCATTCCTGCCAATACTATATATCCTACAATAGTCATTCCTGCCAATACTATATATCCCACAGGAATTATTCCTACCAATACTATATATCCTACAGGAATTATTCCTACCAATACTATATATCCCACAGGAATCATTCCTGTCAATACTATATATCCTACAATAGTCATTCCTGCCAATACTATATATCCCACAGGAATTATTCCTACCAATACTATATATCCCACAGCAATCACTCCTGCCAATACTATATAACCTACAGGAATCATTCCTACCAATACTATACAGTGGGGAGAACAAGTATTTGATAACCTGCCGATGCAGGTTTTCCTACTTACAAAGCATGTAGAGGTCTGTAAGTTTTATCATAGGTACTCTTCAACTGTGAGAGACGGAATCTAAAACAAAAATCCAGAAAATCACATTGTATGATTTTTAAGTAATTAATTTGCATTTTATTGCATGACATAAGGATTTGATCACCTACCAACCAGTAAGAATTCCGGCTCTCACAGACCTGTTAGTTTTTCTTTAAGAAGCCCTCCTGTTCTCCACTCAATACCTGTATTAACTGCACCTGTTTGAACTCGTTACCTGTATAAAATGCACCTGTCCACACACTCAATCAAACAGACTCCCACCTCTCCACAATGGCCAAGACCAGAGAGCTGTGTAAGGACATCAGGGATAAAATTGTAGACCTGCACAAGGCTGGGATGGGTTACAGGACAATAGGCAAGCAGCTTGGTGAGAAGGCAACAACTGTTGGCGCAATTATTAGAAAATGGAAGAAGTTCAAGATGACGGTCAATCACCCTCGGTCTGGGGCTCCATGCAAGATCTCACCTTGTGGGGCATCAATGATCATGAGGAAGGTGAGGGATCAGCCCAGAACTACACGGCAGGACCTAGTCAATGACCTGAAGAGAGCTGGGACCACAGTCTCAAACAAAACCATTAGTAACACACTACGCCGTCATGGATTAAAATCCTGCAGCGCACGCAAAGTCCCCCTGCTCAAGCCAGTGCATGTCCAGGCCCGTCTGAAGTTTGCCAATGACCATCTGGATGATCCAGAAGGGGGAATGGGAGAAGGTCATGTGGTCTGATGAGACAAAAATAGAGCTTTTTGGTCTAAACTCCACTCGCCGTGTTTGGAGGAAGAAGAAGGATGAGTACAACCCCAAGAACACCATCCCAACCGTGAAGCATGGAGGTGGAAACATCATTCTTTAGGGATGCTTTTCTGCAAAGGGGACAGGACGACTGCACCGTATTGAGGGGAGGATGGATGGATGGGGCCATGTATCGCGAGATCTTGGCCAACAACCTCCTTCCCTCAGTAAGAGCATTGAAGATGGGTCGTGGCTGGGTCTTCCAGCATGACAACAACCCGAAACACACAGCCAGGGCAACTAAGGAGTGGCTCCGTAAGAAGCATCTCAAGGTCCTGGAGTGGCCTAGCCAGTCTCCAGACCTGAACCCAATAGAAAATCTTTGGAGGGAGCTGAAAGTCCGTTTTGCCATCGACAGCCCCGAAACCTGAAGGATCTGGAGAAGGTCTGTATGGAGGAGTGGGTCCAAATCCCTGCTGCAGTGTGTGCAAACCTGGTCAAGACCTACAAGACCTACAGGAAACGTATGATCTCTGTAATTGCAAACAAAGGTTTCTGTACCAAATATTAAGTTCTGCTTTTCTGATGTATCAAATACTTATGTCATACAATGTGATTTTCTGGATTTTTGTTTTAGATTCTCTCTCACAGGTGAAGTGTACCTATGATAAAAATTACAGACCTCTACATGCTTTGTAAGTAGGAAAATCTGCAAAATCGGCAGTGTATCAAATACTTGTTCTCCCCACTGTATATCCCACAGGAATCATTCCTGCCAATACTATATATCCCACAGGAATCATTCCTACCAATACTATATATCCCACAGGAATCATTCCTACCAATACCATATAACCAACAGGAATCATTCCTGCCAATACTATGTATCCCACAGGAATCATTCCTACCAATACTATATATCCAACAGGATTCATTCCTGCCAATACTACAGTGCCTTGCAAAGGAATTCATCCCCCTTGGCGTTTTTCCTATTTTGTTGCATTACAACCTGTAAATAAAGTGGTGTGTGCATATGTATTCACCCCCTTTACTATGGAGCCCCTAAATAAGGTAATTGGTGCAACCAATTACCTTCAGAAGTCACATAATTAGTTAAATAAAGTCCACCTGTGTGCAATCTAAGTGTCACATGATCTCAGTATATATACACCTGTTCTGAAAGGCCCCAGAGTCTGCAACACCACTAAGCAAGGGGTACCACCAAGCAAGCAGCACCATGAAGACCAAGGAGCTCTCCAAACAGGTCAGGGACAAAGTTGTGGAGAAGTACAGATCAGGGTTATAAAAAAATATCAAACTTTGAACATCCCACGGAGCACCATTAAATCCATTATAAAAAAATTGAAAGAATATGGCATCACAACAAACCTGCCAAGAGATGGCCGCCCACCAAAACTCACGGACCAGGCAAGGAGGGCATTCATCAGAGAGGCAACAAAGAGACGAAAGATAACCCTGAAGGAGCTGCAAAGCTCCACAGTGGAGATTGGAGTATCTGTCCATAGGACCACTTTAAGCCGAACACTCCACAGAGCTGGGCTTTACGGAAGAGTGGCCAGAAAAAAGCCATTGCTTAAAGAAGAAAAAAAAGCAAACACGTTTGGTGTTCGCCAAAAGGCATGTGGGAGACTCCCCAAACATATGGAAGAAGGTACTCTGGTCAGATGAGACTAAAATTGAGCTTTTTGGCCATCAAGGAAAAAGCTATGTCTGGCGCAAACCCAACACCTCTCATCACCCCGAGAACACCATACCCACAGTGAAGCATGGTGGGGACTGGGAAACTGGTCAGAATTGAAGGAATGATGGATGGCACTAAATACAGGGAAATTCTTGAGGGAAACCTGTTTCAGTCTTCCAGAGATTTGAGACTGGGACGGAGGTTCACCTTCCAGCAGGACAATGACCCTAAAGCAACACTTGAGTGGTTTAAGGGGAAACATTTAAATGTCTTGGAATGGCCTAGTCAAAGCCCAGACCTCAATCCCATTGAGAATCTGTGGTATGACTTAGAGATTGCTGTACACCAGCGGAACCCATCCAATTTGAAGGAGCTGGAGCAGTTTTGCCTTGAAGAATGTGCAAAAATCCCAGTGGCTAGATGTGCCAAGCTTATAGAGACATACCCCAAGAGACTTGCAGCTGTAATTGCTGCAAAAGGTGGCTCTACAAAGTATTGACTTTGGGGGGGGTGAATAGTTATGCATGCTGAAGTTCTGTTTTTATGTCTTATTTCTTGTTTGTTTCACAATAAAAAATATTTTGCATCTTCAAAGTGGTAGGCATGTCGTGTAAATCAAATGATACAAACCCCCCAAAAATCCATTTTAATTCCAGGTTGTAAGGCAACAAAATAGGAAAAATGCCAAAGGGGGGTGAAGTTCGCTGGTTCAAATACCCGAGCATTCAAGGTGAAATATCTGTCGATGTGCCATTGAGCAAGGCACTTAACCTTAATTTGCTACAGGGGTGCCATACTACTTTGGCTGACCCTGTAAAACAACACATTTCACTGCACCTATCCGGTGTAACAATAACACATTTTTCTAATTCTAACCCTAATCCTAATTCTAACCCTAATCCTAATTCTAACCCTAATCCTAATTCTAACCCTAAACCTAATTATAACCCTAACCCCAAACCTAGCCTAAAATCGCCTTTTTCCTTGTGGGGACTTGCGAAAACAAATGCTTTGTTTGTAAATCATGTCTGAATGTTGGAGTGTGCCCCTGGCTATCCATAATAAATAAAATAAAAAATGAAAATTGTGCCGTCTGGTTTGCTTAATATAAGGAATTTGAAATGATTTATACTTTTACTTTTACTCTTGATACTTATGTACATTTTAGCAATTACATTTACTTTTGATACTTAAGTATATTTAAAATCAAATACTTTGACTTTTACTGAAGTAGCATTTTACTGGGTGACTTTCACTTTTACTTGAGTCATTTTCTATTAAGGTATCTTTACTTTTACTCAAGTATGACAATTGGGTACTTTTTCCACCACTGCGCGCACACACACACACACACACACACACACAACACAGCGGATCCCAGCAAACTGCAGAAACAGTTGAGACATGGAAACGGTAAAGCAATTACAGGGCCTCATCCCCACTGGTATCATGTAGCGCTGCAGTCAGAAACTGTATCAGGTTCAAACTGCACCCGAACTCTCCTTTGGTCTGCGTTCCAAATGGAACCCTATGGCCTACATAGTGCACTACTATGGGCCCTGGTCAAAAGTAGTGCAGTATGTAGGGACTATGGTGCTATTTGGGAATCATGGTTGGTCTTCACAGAGGTAAAGATGGAGAGCCGTCAGTGCCAGGGGTTTAATTTTACACTGCGGTCAGAGAAAATCTAGTCGTCGTTAGTGAAACTGAATCGCGGTAAATATTCCAGTTCGCTAAGTGCTTCTTGGAAAGGTTAACGTAGAACGGGAGCAGGATCGGGAAAGGTGCCCAGTATTTTCCGACCGGTGGTGTGGTTGACGACCAGTGCGGCTATCAACCGTACCACAACCCTCACCCTATGGTGTATCCATGGATACGCCGCCGCCGAATACAGTGGGACGGATGGTTTCCATAGCAACACAGTATTCACCTGTTGGTGCAGAAATGGAATGGGGTGGCGCAAAAAAAGAGATTGTTCCAAATTCTACTTCCTTTAACATGAAGCTACCAACATGGCATTACAGCCTATCACTGTCATACATAGATTATGGAAATGTAGATAATGACACATTCTATTTGCCCCTTGAAAAAACCAGCATGGCACCTGTGCAACTAGAGGTGACATAACTCTAGACCACCTTTATTCCACACACAGAAACACATACAAAGCTCTCCCTCGCCCTCCCTTTTTTGCAAATCAGACCATAACTCTATCCTCCTGATTCCTGCTTACAAACTCAAAACAGGAAGTACCAGTGACGTGCTCAATACGGAAGTGGTCCGATGAAGCAGATGCTAAGCTACAGGACTGTTTTCGCTAGCACAGATTGGAATGTGTTCTAGGATTCATCCGATGACATTGAGGAGTTTACCACATCAGTCACCGGCTTCATTAACAAGTGCATCGACGACGTCCCCCCCCCCCACAGTGACCGTACGTACATATCCCAACCAGATGGATTACAGGCAACACCTGCACTGAGCTAAAGAGCTTCCGCTTTCAAGGAGCAGGACAGTAAATCTGACGCTAAGGAAATCCCGCTACGACCTCAGACGAACCATCAAACAGGCAAAGCGTCAATATAGGACTAAGATCAAATCATACTACGCCATCTCTGACGCTCAACAGGTGTGGCAGGGCTTGAAAACTATTATGGATTAGAAAGGGAAACCCATCCGCGAGCTGCCCAGCAAAGCAAGCCTACCAGACGAGCGAAATGCCTTCTATGCTCGATTCAAGGCAAGCAATACTGACCATGCATGAGAGCACCAGCTGTTCCGGACGACTGTGTGATCTCACTCTCCATAGCCGATGTGAGTAAGACCTTTAAACAGGTTAACATTCTTAAGGCCATGGGAGCAGATGGAATACCCAGACGTGTACTCAGAGCATGCGCCTTAACTGACATTTTCAACCTATCCCTGACCCGGTCTGTAAAACCAACTTGTTTCAAGCAGACCACCATAGTCCCTGTGCCCAACAACGTCAAGGTAAACTGCCTAAATGACTATCACCCTGTACCACTCACATCTATAGCCATAAAGCGCTTTGAAAGGCTGGTCATGACTCACATCATCACCATCATCACAGATACCCTGGTTCATTCCAATTCGCATACCGCCCCAACAGACCAACAGATGACGCAATCTCTATTGCTCTGCACACTGCCCTATCCCATCTGCACAATAGGAATACCTATGTAAGAATGCTGTTCATTGATTACAGCTCAGCCTTCAACACCATAGTGCCCTCCAAGCTCATCACCAAGCTCAGGACCCTGGGACTGAACACCTCCCTCTGCAACTGGATCCTGGACTTCCTGACGGGCCGCCCCAGGTGGTGAGGGTAGGCAACATCACCTCCGCCACGCTGACCATCAATACGAGGGCACCTCAGAGGTGTGTGCTTAGTCCCCTACTGTATTCCCTGTTCACCCACGACTGCATGGCCGTGCACGACTCCAACACCATCATCAAGTTTTCTGACGACACAACGGTGGGAGGACTGATCACCGATGATGATGAGGCAGCCTATAGGGAGGAGGTCAGAGACCTGGCATTGTGGTGCCAGGACAACAACCTCTCCCTCAACGTCAGCAAGACAATGGAGCTGATCGTGGACTACAGGAAACGGAGGGATGAGCACGCCCCCATCCACATTGACAAGGCTGCAGTGGAGCGTGTCGAGAGCTTCAAGTTCCTCGGTGTCCACATCACTAAGGAATTAACATGGTCCACAAACACCCACACAGTCGTAAAGAAGGCACGACAACGCCTCTTCTCCCTCAGGAGGCTGAAAAGATTTGGCATGGGCCCACAGATCCTCAAAAAGTTATACAGCTACACCATTGACAGCATCTTGATTGGCTGCATCACCACTTGGTACGACAACTGCAAGGCACCCGACCGCAAGGCATTACACAAGGTGGTGAATGAGGCTAAGTACGTCACTGGGGCCAAGCTCCCTGCCATCCAGGACTTCTATACCAGGCGGTGTCAGAGGAAGGCCCTAAAAATTGTCAAAGACTCCAGCCACCCAAGTCATAGACTGTTCTCTCTGCTACCGTACGGCAAGCGGTACCAGCGCACCAAGCCTGGAACCAACAAGACCCAGAACAGCTTCCACCCCAAGTCATAAGACCGCTAAACAAGACTGCTAAATAGCTAATCAGATGGCTACCCGGACTACCTGCATTGACCCTGTTTTGAACTAACTCTCTTGCACTGACTCTATCCACACACACGCTGGACTCTACCACACACTCACACATGCTTACACTGACACCGCAACACACACACACTTTACGCACACACACATAACATGCGCACACATGCATACTGACGCCACACACTCACACACTTTCACACTCATCACATACGCTGCTGCTACATCTCAGTCTATTATCTATCCTGTTGCCTAGTCATTTTACCCCTACCTACAGTATATGTACATATCTACATCAATTACCTGGTACCCCTGCACATCCACTCAGTACTGGTACTCCCTGTATATAGCCATGTTATTACCTGGTACTCCCTGTATATAGCCATGTTATTACCTGGTGCTTCCTGTATATAGCCATGTCATTACCTGGTACTCCCTGTATATATCCATGTTATTACCTGGTACTCCCTGTATATAGCCATGTTATTACCTGGTACTCCCTGTATACAGCCATGTTATTACCTGGTACTCTCTGTATATAGCCATGTTATTACCTGGTACTCCCTGTATATAGCCATGTTATTACCTGGTACTCCCTGTATATAGCCATGTTATTACCTGGTGCTTCCTGTATATAGCCATGTCATTACCTGGTACTCCCTGTATATATCCATGTTATTACCTGGTACTCCCTGTATATATCCATGTTATTACCTGGTACTCCCTGTATATAGCCATGTTATTACCTGGTACTCCCTGTATACAGCCATGTTATTACCTGGTACTCTCTGTATATAGCCATGTTATTACCTGGTACTCCCTGTATATAGCCATGTTATTACCTGGTACTTCTGTATATAGCCATGTTATTACCAGGTACTCCCTGTATATAGCCATGTTATTACCTGGTACTCTCTGTATATAGCCATGTTATTACCTGGTACTCCCTGTATACAGCCATGTTATTACCTGGTGCTTCCTGTATGTAGTCATTTTATTACCTGGTACTTCCTGTATATAGCCATGTTATTACCTGGTACTTCCTGTAAATATCCATGTTATTATCTACTTCCTGTATATAGCATGTTGTTATTTTTACTCTTGTTATTCACTGTGTATTTATTCCTCGTGTCACTATTTATATTCATATTTGATATTTTTTATCCGTATCTTTCACTCTGTTGGAAATTGACCTGTCAGTCAGCATTTCACTGTTAGTCTACACCTGTTGTTTACCAAGCATGTGACAAATACAATTTTATTATCTTATATTTTATTATTGACGCAGTAGCAGTATGGTATCTACGGCGACGCGTCAGCGTGGAATGTGAGAACTTCAGTAGGAGAGGCTTCTGTGCTCATTCTACTGAGTTCACTAACCCCTCCCCCTCTTCCTCTCCCACCTCCTTTTACCTTCTCCCCAGAGAGGAAAACCTAATCCCCCCTTATATAGTGGATGAAACCCTAAACCACCCAAAGGCCATGTTCACACCCCCACACACACCCTTCGTCACTGGAGTCCCCTGACACACAGCACGGAGCGGGGTGGTCTGATGTCTACAGGGAGTGGGGTGGTCTGATGTCTACAGGGAGTGGGGTGGTCTGATGTTTACAGGGAGTGGGGTGGTCTGATGTTTACAGGGAGTGGGGTGGTCTGATGTTTACAGGGAGTGGGGTGGTCTGATGTTTACAGGGAGTGGGGTGGTCTGATGTTTACAGGGAGTGGGGTGGTCTGATGTTTACAGGGGAGTGGGGTGGTCTGATGTTTACAGGGGAGTGGGGGTGGTCTGATGTTTACAGGGAGTGGGGTGGTCTGATGTCTACAGGGAGTGGGGTGGTCTGATGTTTACAGGGAGTGGGGTGGTCTGATGTCTACAGGGAGTGGGGTGGTCTGATGTCTACAGGGAGTGGGGTGGTCTGATGTTTACAGGGGAGTGGGGTGGTCTGATGTTTACAGGGAGTGGGTGTGGGTGGGCATACACATGTGCAAAGTGACTCTGTGTAATTGTGTGAAGTTCCTCTCTGTTGTATGGGTATTGCTTGTCGGTGTTGCTAGTCTAGATAATGGAACACCGTGTTAGGAAAGGCATTCCTCTAGGGTAAAAAATAAAATGTTAGCTACTATTCAGGGTCAGTTCCCTGTGCACTTTAGCGACAACAAGCTATGTGCTCTGAAGTAGATCGACGTAGAGGTCGTCGGAGTCTGCCTATAGACGGAGGTGTAGCTTCACCCATCCGGCATTCAGTTCCATGGTCAAATGTTACCCCCTTTCCCATTTTCACCTTTGGAAATTCCCCAGGTGTTAAAACGATTAGTATTATTATTTTTTGAGAGAGAACAGTCGCTGTCCATTTTTTCAGAGTCGCAGTCAGTCCATCTTCGAAATCGCTGTTAGTCTTCGGCAACAGAATGTAAATGACTCCTTGCAGTTATCCTGATCATTAGGTGGTGCTGAAGGGACCTCCTCTGCTGCACATTCCTCTGTTCGTGGACCAAGAGTCCATGTGAAAACCTATGTGCTGGTTTACTGCATGTATGACACATAATTACTTCTCTAATGGATACAATAAATCATCATCATCATCATCATCATCATTAGGGTTGCACAATTCTGGTAACTTTCCCAAGATTTCTGGAAAACCTGGGAATTTTGGGAAAGTTTCTGACATTTTGCAACCCTAATCATCATGAAATACATGTTAGTGTTAACTTTTCTGATATTGCGGTTACATATGTGGATGTGCTCTTATGTCAGCCTGTTATGTGAATAAGCTGATCATGGATCCAGGATATATGTTTGCTAATCCTGCTGTGTGAACTGAGGAAACAAGCTGCCGACTTTTGTCCGAGCACCGGTATACAGTATGTCAACATTGTGTAAACGCACACACACACACACACACACACACACACACACACACACACACACAAGCGGGGAAAGTACATACTGTATGACCTCTCCTTCCACCACTACAGACAGGGAGACAGACACACAGACAGGAAGACAGACCCGCAGACAGGGAGACAGACACACAGACAGGGAGACAGACACACAGACAGGGAGACAGACAGACACGCAGACAGGGAGACAGACGGACACGCAGACAGGGAGACAGACAGACACGCAGACAGGGAGACAGACAGACACGCAGACAGGGAGACAGACAGACACGCAGACAGGGAGACAGACAGACACGCAGACAGGGAGACAGACAGACACGCAGACAGGGAGACAGACAGACACGCAGACAGGGAGGCAGACAGACCCTAACAAAAAAAGTAGAATGAATAATTACACATTTTAGGACGTGAAAAATGTCACTTGAATGTTATTTATTTATATGGTTTTTACACTTCTCATGTTTTTCCCTCATATTGTGGGTTTGATTCCCACGGGGGGTATGAAAAATAAAATAAAAATAATGTATGCACTCACTAACTGTAAGTCGCTCTGGATAAGAGCGTCTGCTAAATTACTAAAATGTAAATGTATATACAGTGGGGAAAAAAAGTATTTAGTCAGCCACCAATTGTGCAAGTTCTCCCACTTAAAAAGATGAGAGAGGCCTGTAATTTTCATCATAGGTACACGTCAACTATGACAGACAAAATGAGAAAGAAAAATCCAGAAGATCACATTGTAGGATTTTTTATGAATTTATTTGCAAATTATGGTGGAAAATAAGTATTTGGTCAATAACAAAAGTTTCTCAATACTTTGTTATATACCCTTTGTTGGCAATGACACAGGTCAAACGTTTTCTGTAAGTCTTCACAAGGTTTTCACACACTGTTGCTGGTATTTTGGCCCATTCCTCCATGCAGATCTCCTCTAGAGCAGTGATGTTTTGGGGCTGTCGCTGGGCAACACAGACTTTCAACTCCCTCCAAAGATTTTCTATGGGGTTAAGATCTGGAGACTGGCTAGGCCACTCCAGGACCTTGAAATGCTTCTTACGAAGCCACTCCTTCGTTGCCCGGGCGGTGTGTTTGGGATCATTGTCATGCTGAAAGACCCAGCCACGTTTCATCTTCAATGCCCTTGCTGATGGGAGGAGGTTTTCACTCAAAATCTCACGATACATGGCCCCATTCATTCTTTCCTTTACACGGATCAGTCGTCCTGGTCCCTTTGCAGAAAAACAGCCCCAAAGCATGACGTTTCCACCCCCATGCTTCACAGTAGGTATGGTGTTCTTTGGATGCAACTCAGCATTCTTTGTCCTCCAAACACGACGAGTTGAGTTTTTACCAAAAAGTTCTATTTTGGTTTCATCTGACCATATGACATTCTCCCAATCCTCTTCTGGATCATCCAAATGCACTCTAGCAAACTTCAGACGGGCCTGGACATGTACTGGCTTAAGCAGGAGGACACGTCTGGCACTGCAGGATTTGAGTCCCTGGCGGCGTAGTGTGTTACTGATGGTAGGCTTTGTTACTTTGGTCCCAGCTCTCTGCAGGTCATTCACTAGGTCCACCGGTGTGGTTCTGGGATTTTTGCTCACCGTTCTTGTGATCATTTTGACCCCACGGGGTGAGATCTTGCGTGGAGCCCCAGATCGAGGGAGATTATCAGTGGTCTTGTATGTCTTCCATTTCCTAATAATTGCTCCCACAGTTGATTTCTTCAAACCAAGCAGCTTACCTATTGCAGATTCAGTCTTCCCAGCCTGGTGCAGGTCTACAATTTTGTTTCTGGTGTCCTTTGACAGCTCTTTGGTCTTGGCCATAGTGGAGTTTGGAGTGTGACTGTTTGAGGTTGTGGACAGGTGTCTTTTATACTGATAACAAGTTCAAACAGGTGCCATTAATACAGGTAACGAGTGGAGGACAGAGGAGCCTCTTAAAGAAGAAGTTACAGGTCTGTGAGAGCCAGAAATCTTGCTTGTTTGTAGGTGACCAAATACTTATTTTCCACCATAATTTGCAAATAAATTCATAAAAAATCCTACAATGTGATTTTCTGGATTTTTTTTTCTAATTTTGTCTGTCATAGTTGACGTGTACCTATGATGAAAATTACAGGCCTCTCTCATCTTTTTAAGTGGGAGAACTTGCACAATTGGTGGCTGACTAAATACTTTTTTTCCCCACTGTATATATATTTTTCTTCACGTTTATTTTTCCACCAGCTACATCTGGTGTCTCATCCAGGGACCGACTAGGACCAACCCTGCTTAGCTTCAGAGGCAAACCAGCAGTGGGATGCAGGGTGCTATGTTGCTGGACTGAATGCACTCTCAAATCCCTCGACTAGACTATGGATGGAAGGACTGACCACCATGATGCCAACATATAGTTTTAATCATGTTTTTAGTTTCTACAGTGGTTGTTTACATTTACGTTATTTACAAACGTTGGAGTAAAACCAGCTTGGGTTCTGGTTCTGGTGTGGTAGGACAGTTGAACTAAGCTCAAGAGGCATTTAGAAGTCCAAAAATGCAGTGATCTTAATACAGCAGAACTGTGTCACCATTTGAACGCGATCCGTTAAACTGTCCTTCGAAAAATTATTATGTCCACTGTTCCGCACGTGTGCTGCAAAATCTTTCCCTTGTCCCGCATTTATGTTTTTTTTACATGTGGTCACCCCACTGGTGGAAACATTGCTACTGCAAAATGTTAACATAATCTTTTCACACGTGAGGAGAACAACATTATTTCAAACCCACGTGAATCTACAATGATTAATTTTCACATGTGGAGTTTGCTTCCGTGTGAAAGTTTTTTGAATCTGCAATTGAAATGTGAAGTGAAAACATGTTATTCTCCTCACATGACAAGGGGATGTCAACTCTAAATTGACATGTGAAAATATGGTTTTGCTTGTGAGTTTAAGCTCAACGTGAAAATGTCTGCCCTGCCAGAGCTGCCCCGGTCAACTGTAAGTGCTGTTATTGTGAAGTGGAAATGTCTAGGAGCAACAACGGCTTAGCCGCGAAATGTTTTTGGAATATCCCAGTCATCCAACCTCCAGCTCCAACCCTGTGGAATATCCCAGTCATCCAACCCTGTGGAATATCCCAGTCATCCAACCTCCAGCTCCAACCCTGTGGAATATCCCAGTCATCCAACCCTGTGGAATATCCCAGTCATCCAACCTCCAGCTCCAACCCTGTGGAATATCCCAGTCATCCAACCTCCAGCTCCAACCCTGTGGAATATCCCAGTCATCCAACCCTGTGGAATATCCCAGTCAGCGTCGACCATTCTCATGTCATGATGAGAGCTCCACGATGCAAAGAGGAAGACCTGTTGGCTGTGGTTCTGCCTGGAACATTTTATTCTCTATTCATTATATAGTTACATTTTAGTCATTTAGCAGATGCTCATATCCAGAGCGATTTACAGTTAGTGAGTGCATACATTTTTTATTTTTTTTTATACTGGCCCCCCGTGGGAATCGAACCCACAACCCTGGCGTTGCAAACGCCATGCTCTACCAACTTAGCTACATCCCTGCCGGCCATTCCCTACCCTGGACGACGCTGGGCCAATTGTGCGCCATCCATGGGTCTCCCGGTCGGCTACGACAGAGCCTGGATTCGAACCAGGATCTCTAGTGGCACAGCGCCACTCGGGAGACGACTACTACTACTACTACTACTACTATTACTACTACTACTACTAATGAGACTACTACTACTGGTACTACTACTACTACTGAGACTACTGTTACTACTACTGGTACTACTACTACTACTACTGAGACTACTACTACTACTACTGCTACTACTACTACTACTACTACTACTACTGAGACTACTACTACTACTACTGCTACTACTACACTACTACTACTGTTACTATACTACTACTACTACTGAGACTACTACTACTACTGAGACTACTACTACTACTACTACTACTGAGACTACTACTACTACTACTACTACTACTACTACTACTACTGAGACTACTACTACTACTACTACTACTGAGACTACTACTACTACTACTACTACTGAGACTACTACTACTACTACTACTACTACTACTACTGAGACTACTACTACTACTACTACTGAGACTACTACTACTACTACTACTACTACTACTACTGAGACTACTACTACTACTACTACTACTACTACTACTACTACTACTACTGAGACTACTACTACTACTACTACTACTACTACTACTGAGACTACTACTACTACTACTACTACTACTGAGACTACTACTACTACTACTACTGAGACTACTACTACTACTACTGAGACTACTACTACTACTACTACTACTACTACTGAGACTACTACTACTACTACTACTACTGAGACTACTACTACTACTACTACTACTACTGAGACTACTACTACTGCTACTATACTACTACTGAGACTACTACTACTGAGACTACTACTACTACTGTTACTACTACTACTGAGACTACTACTACTACTACTGAGACTACTACTACTGAGACTACTACTACTACTACTGAGACTACTACTACTACTACTACTACTACTACTACTACTACTAAGACTACTACTACTACTACTGAGACTACTACTACTACTACTGAGACTACTACTACTGAGACTACTACTACTACTACTACTACTACTACTGCTACTATACTACTACTACTACTGAGACTACTACTACTACTACTACTACTACTGTTACTATACTACTACTACTACTACTACTGCTACTGGTACTACTACTACTAAGACTACTACTACTACTACTGAGACTACTACTACTGGTGCTACTGAGACTACTACTACTACTACTGAGACTAATGTTACTATACTACTACTACTACTACGGTTACTATACTACTACTACTACTGAGACTACTACTACTACTACTGCTACTACTACACTACTACTACTGAGACTACTACTACTACTACTACTACTACTACTAAGACTACTACTACTACTACTGAGACTACTACTACTACTACTGAGACTACTACTACTGAGACTACTACTACTACTACTACTACTACTACTACTACTACTGCTACTATACTACTACTACTACTGAGACTACTACTACTACTACTACTGTTACTATACTACTACTACTACTACTACTACTACTGCTACTGGTACTACTACTACTAAGACTACTACTACTACTACTGAGACTACTACTACTGGTGCTACTGAGACTACTACTACTACTACTGAGACTAATGTTACTATACTACTACTACTACGGTTACTATACTACTACTACTACTGAGACTACTACTACTGCTACTATACTACTACTGAGACTACTACTGAGACTACTACTACTACTGTTACTACTACTACTGTTACTACTACTGAGACTACTACTACTACTACTACTACTACTACTACTACTATACTACTACTGAGACTACTACTGAGACTACTACTACTACTACTACTGAGACTACTACTACTACTACTACTACTGGTACTACTACCACTACTACTACTACTGGTACTACTACTACTACTGAGACTACTACTACTACTGAGACTACTACTACTACTGAGACTACTACTACTACTACTACTACTGAGACTACTACTACTACTACTACTACTACTACTGAGACTACTACTACTACTGAGACTACTACTACTACTACTACTACTGGTACTACTACCACTACTACTACTACTAAGACTACTACTACTGAGACTACTACTACTACTGTTACTATGACGACTACTACTACTACTACTACTACTACTACTACTACTCTCCTCACAGTCTAATACTGTTGGCTGTTATTCATATAGTTCTGTCTGTGTCTGTAGTCGCCCTCTCTGTTTCTAGACATCAATTCAACGTCTATTCCACGTTGGTTCAACGTAATCTTATTGAAATGACGTGTAAACAACGTTGATTCAACCAGTGGGGGGGATGTCTGTTTTCTCCCCATCTGTCTCCATGTCTGTATTCTTTCTGTCTGTAGTTAAGTGGTCACCCCAATTTGACCATCTGGCATCAATAAAGTTTATTCATAATGGAGCTTGTATGATCAAATTCAGACATTGTATGCCATGAAACCCTGTAGTCAGCAGTTTTGCACTTAAAGAATTTGAAGGCTCAGTGCAGTCTAAAACTTGACTTTCCTGTGTTTTATATATACACACACTGAGTGTACGAAACATTAGGAACACCTTCCTAATATTGAGTTGCACCCCCTTTTGCCCTCAGAACAGCCTCAATTCGTCGGGGCATGGACTCTACAAGGTGTCGAGAGCGTTCCACAGGGATTCTGGTCATGTTGACTCCAATGTTTCCCCACAGTTGTGTCAAGTTGGCTGGATGTCCTTTGGGTGATGGACCATTCTTGATACACAAATATAAACATGACATGCAACAATTTCAAAGTTTTTTCTGAGTTACAGTTCATATAAGGAAGCCAATTGAAATGAGTTAATTAGGCCCTAATCTATGGGATTTCACGTGACTGGGAGTACAGATATGCATCTGTTGGTCACAGATACCTTAAAAGAAAAAGTCAGTATCTGGAAAACCAGTCAGTATCTGGTGCGACCACCATTTGCCTCATGCAGCGCCACATCTCCTTTGCATAAAGTTGATCAGGCCACTCCTCTTCAATGGCTGTGTGAAGTTGCTGGATATTGGCGGGAACTGGAACATTCTGTCGTAAACGATCCAGAGCATCCCAAACATGCTCAAATGGGTGACATGTCTGGTGAGTATGCAGGCGATTTTCAGCTTCCAGGAATTGTGTCCAGATCCTTGCGACATGGGGCAGTGCATTATCATGCTGAAACATGAGGTGATGGCGGCGGATGAAATGGCACGACAATGGGCCTCAGGATCTCGTCACGGTATCTCTGTGCATTCAAATTACCAATCGCTAAAATGCAATTGTATTCGTTGTCCGTAGCTTATGGCTGCCCATACCATAACCCCATCGCCACCATGGGGCACTCTGTTCACAACGTTGACATCAGCAATCCTCTCACCCACACGACACCATGCACGTACGTTGCATTTATATTTTTGTTCAGTGTAGTTAATAGACCAATAAGAAAGAGAGTTCCTCTCTGTCAATAACAGCTAGTTTTTAGATTTCCCCTCCCCACTCAGACCACTCCCAGACAATCCCAACAAAATTCTTGCTTGAGAAATGTCTCTTTGCTAAGAAGCTATTTATTTATTTATTTATTTTGACCATTTTAAATGAATAAAATTCACAGTAAGATACTTAATTGTTACCCAGAAATTATTTGATATTGAGATAAAAAAAATAGCATTTAAAGTCTGGCATTAAAACAACCTCTTCAGCATTATGTCTGTCTGGTCAGCCAGATCACACCAGATCGACTTCAGTATTCAACGTTTGTCCAGATCCCGAGGACTTCAGGAGATGCCTTCAATATCGACCACTAGGGGCAACTTGAGCACCTATTGCCATCTAGTAGGCTTGTGTGGCTTGCTAGGGTGTTGAGGATGAGGATAGAGGAAGAGCTTAAACCGCACGCTCGGGCTCAATCCCAGTGCTAGGCACTTGTTTGAATTTTTTCAGTTTTAACCCTTTTAATCCCTTAATTTAACCCGTACCTTCACCCTTACCTTCACCCTTACCTTCACCCTTACCTTCACCCTTACCTTCACCCTTACCTTCACCAATTGGAATGAATGCCTAAACCTAACCTTCAAAATCTGAAGTTTATCCCCCCTGCGGACAAACATTGAATACTGAAGTCAGACCGTGATACCTTGTTGGTCTGGTATGAAGGCTACCTATCTATTCAGCAGGGGCAACCTTCATGAGATGACGGGAAAACGTTCCTAACTGCTCATCTGTGTGAAGTGAGTAATATAAACAGTGGGAAATACGTGGCATAGATAGTCCTTCACACAATGACCTGTCTTTGTACCTATGGACCATTAACCTGAAGGAATCCCAGACACATAAACATCTGAATGCTTTGCTGTATTTGCCTTTTCAACCTCCATTTCTTGGCTTGTGTGTATTTTGTAGGGCAGTGTACAGTACGTGTCTGTGTGTGTCTGAAGCAAAGTTCAATCACACAGAGCTCTGTTGTAATCAGACAAGAGGTGTTCTGCACGTGCTTAGTGAGGGCTCATGTGGTCCCCAGCTGTCCAGCCGGTGTCAGAGAAAAGGCTGTAATAATTGTCAAAGACTCCAGCCACCCAAGTCATAGACTGTTCTCTCTGCTACCGTACGGCAAGCGGTACCGATGCACCAAGTCCGGATCCAACAGGACCCTGAACAGCTTCTACCCCCAAGCCATAAGACTGCTAAACAGTTAGTCAAATAGTTTAACCAAATAGTTACCTGGACTATCTGCATTGACTCTTTTGGCACTGTTTGGACTCATCACACACGCTGCTGCTACTGTTAATTATCTATCCTGTTGCCTAGTCACTTTATCACCTACAGTACCTACAGTATATGTACATAGCTACCTCAATTTCCTGGTACCCCTGCACATCAACTCAGTACTGGTACTCCCTGTATATAGCCATGTTATTACCTGGTACCCCTGCATATCCACTCAGTACCGGTACTCCCTGTATATAGCCATGTTATTACCTGGTACCCCTGCACATCAACTCAGTACCGGTACTCCCTGTATATAGCCATGTTATTACCTGGTACCCCTGCACATCGACTAGGTACTGGTACCCCGTGTATATAACCATGTTATCGTTACTCATTGTGTATTTATTGTGTTATTATTAGTCTATTATTTTGCTTTGTCTTTCTCTCTGCATTGTGGGTAAGGGCCCGTAAGTCAGCGTTTCACTGTTAGTCTACACCTGTTGTTTACGAACGAATGTGACAAATAACATTTGATTTGATCTGAACGGGTCTCTTGGATCCGAAACAGCATGGGTCTGTTTTTCCACTGGCCTTTTCGGAACGGGTCTGACTGTCATCTGGTCCATTCGGAAAGGGGTTTTCGATTCCCACAGGGGACCAGTACGAAAAAGTATGTAAATGTATGCCGTCGATGACAAAACATTTTATGTTTTTTGAATGTTTATTTATGCATAACGGGTCTGTTGGGAAAGCCACGGATCCATTTAGAAACAGGTCCAACTCTAAACCGTGAAGACCTCTACTGTAGGTAGCTGACACATTGTTTATGAACTGTACCCAGACCTATATTTGTGTTTAGACGCTGGCTGAAATCTTGTTTATGAGTTGAACCGAGGCCTGTATTTGGGCAGACAGGGACAGCGTCATGGCAGACAATATAATTTCAGCCTGTCTATCTGGTATCCAACTGATGACAAAGCGGCAGAGCCAGACACAAGCAAAAGATTATGGGAGTACGTACGATAACACACACATTTTCTCTCAACTTCAGAAAGTGTTAGAATGTGTCAGACAGACAGTTGGTGTGTTGCAGTGGAGTCAGCTACAATAACAGGTTCTGAATATGAAGGAACACACCTGGGTTCAAATACAATTGAAATCTTTCAAATTATTTTAGCATTTGCTCCAGCCTGACCTGGAGTGCCAGATGCACAGGGTTTGCGCTTTCTCAACTATTTAATTGCTTCCATTGCACCAAGGAAGCTCAATCAAGCCCAGCTTCAGTATTTGCAATGATTTTGAATAGTATTTGAACCCGGGTCTGGCCAGAAGCACACTGCTAGACCTGCCTGTGATGCCCAGTCCACCACGCAAGCTTCCTACTCAGAGAATTTCAGAAATGTAAATAATGAAACATAAAAAATATTTTTTGGGTTGATAAAATGTAACTAAATATATTCACATACAGTGCAATCGGAAAGTATTCAGAGCCCTTGACTCTTTCCACATTTTGTTAAGTTACAGCCTTATTCTACACAATCTACACACAATACCCCATAATGACAAAGCAAAAACAGGTTTTTAGACATTTTTGCAAATGTATATATGTACAGTGAGGGAAAAAAGTATTTGATCCCCTGCTGATTTTGTACGTTTGCCCACTGACAAAGAAATGATCAGTCTATAATTTTAATGGTAGGTTTATTTGAACAGTGAGAGACTGAATAACAACAAAACAATCCAGAAAAACGCATGTCAAAAATGTTATAAATTGATTTGCATTTTAATGAGGGAAATAAGTATTTGACCCCCTCTCAATCAGAAAGATTTCTGGCTCCCAGGTGTCTTTTATACAGGTAACAAGCTGAGATTAGGAGCACACTCTTAAAGGGAGTGCTCCTAATTTCAGCTTGTTACCTGTATAAAAGACACCTGTCCACAGAAGCAATCAATCAATCAGATTCCAAACTCTCCACCATGGCCAAGACCAAAGAGCTCTCCAAGGATGTCAGGGACAAGATTGTAGACCTACACAAGGCTGGAATGGGCTACAAGACCATCGCCAAGCAGCTTGGTGAGAAGGTGACAACAGTTGGTGCGATTATTCACAAATAGAAGAAACACAACATAACTATCAATCTCCCTCGGCCTGGGGCTCCATGCAAGATCTCACCTCGTGGAGTTGCAATGATCATGAGAACGGTGAGGAATCAGCCCAGAACTACACGGGAGGATCTTGTCAATGATTTCAAGGCAGCTGGGACCATAAAACAATTGGTAATACACTACGCCGTGAAGGACTGAAATCCTGCAGCGCCCGCAAGGTCCCCCTGCTCAAGAAAGCACATATACAGGCACGTCTGAAGTTTGCCAATGAACATCTGAATGATTCAGAGGAGAACTGGGCGAAAGTGTTGTGGTCAGATGAGACCAAAATGGAGCTCTTTGGCATCAACTCAACTCGCCGTGTTTGGAGGAGGAGGAATGCTGCCTATGACCCCAAGAACACCATCCCCACCGTCAAACATGGAATGGAAACATTATGCTTTGGGGGTGTTTTTCTGCTAAGGGGACAGGACAACTTCACCGCATCAAAGGGACGATGGACGGGGCCATGTACCGTCAAATCTTGGGTGAGAACCTCCTTCCCTCAGCCAGGGCATTGAAAATGGGTCGTGGATGGGTATTCCAGCATGACAATGACCCAAAACACACGGCCAAGGCAACAAAGGAGTGGCTCAAGAAGAAGCACATTAAGGACCTGGAGTGGCCTAGCCAGTCTCCAGACCTTAATCCCATAGAAAATCTGTGGAGGGAGCTGAAGGTTCGAGTTGCCAAACGTCAGCCTCGAAACCTTAATGACTTGGAGAAGATCTGCAAAGAGGAGTGGGACAAAATCCCTCCTGAGATGTGTGCAAACCTGGTGGCCAACTACAAGAAACGTCTGACCTCTGTGATTGCCAAGAAGAGTTTTGCCACCAAGTACTAAGTCATGTTTTGCAGAGGGGTCAAATACTTATTTCCCTCATTAAAATGCAAATCAATTTATAACATTTTTGACATGCGTTTTTCTTGATTTTTGTTGTTGTTATTCTGTCTCTCACTGTTCAAATAAACCTACCATTAAAATTATAGACTGATCATGTCTTTGTCAGTGGGCAAACGTACAAAATCAGCAGGGGATCAAATACTTTTTTCCCCTCACTGTACCTCCTACTACCAACAACCTCCCTAAACATTACATGATGTAACTACATCCTACTACCAACTACCTCCCTAAACGTTACAGAATGTAACTACATCCTACTACCAACTACCTCCCTAAATCCAAGATGGCGAAGTAGTGCAGTTCTGTTTTTGTCGTGTGTCTGTAAATAGCCTGTAAATACCCTGTTTTTTTGTATTTTTCGTACATATTTCCCTATCAGACTTTTCATCCTTCTACAAAATATACTTTCCTGCAACCCGCCTCACTCAATGTGGAACGGATTCTATTATTGACTTACCTTTTATCTAGAATCTCCAGTTGAAACTAGCTAGCCAGCTAACTAGCTACTTGCTATTAGCCACAGTTAGCGGTATTTCACCCAGAACATTGGATTTTTTTTCTGCGGGATTAATTTAATCACTGGATATTAATCACCGGATATTCGGCCAGTCTGCACAGCGCGTTATCGACCCAGAACATATCAGTTTTTCTGCCGGAATCACTGAATCACTGGACCTTTAACTCCGGATTCATCGCTACCAGCTAGCTTCAACTAAATGGACGCTGTGGTCTGGCTAATCATCCTGAGCTAGGCCCATCTCCCGGCTATCTACCTCTCTGTCAACCAGACGGGACCACCTAGTGTTGACACGGAGCCCCGCCGATCCTACACGACTAGTCTGCCGACGAAATCGTCTGATGTGGTTACGACGACGTCGACCACGAAGATTCCATCTGCTAGCCCCGGCCCGCTAGCACACGCTAGCCGTGGCCTCTTACCTGCTAGTGCTTTAGCAGCCTCCGAACTATCCTATTGCTGTTCACCGGACCTTATGATAACTCAGCTATACAGCTGATGTCTGCTGGACTGTTCCTTTTTACGGTACTACATCCTGTTTATGTTTAGCCTCAGCCCAAACATGGTTAGCTTATTGTTGTTTCGGTTATTTCTAATTGTACTATTTCACTGTAGATCCCCCAGCCCAGCTAAACCTGCCTTAGATAGCTCCTTTGTCCCACCCCCCATACACGCAGAGACCGACGACTCAATTGGTGCCTCTAGTGATACTATCTCTTTCATTGTTACCCAACGCTTAGGTTTACCCCCACTTTACTCATATCCTTCCATATCCTTGTCTGTACATAATGCCCTGAATCTTTTCTACAACACCCGGAAATCTGCCCCCTTTATTCTATGTACCCAACGCACTAGAAGACCAGTTCTTAAAGCCTTTAGCCGTATCCTTATTCTAGTCCTCCTCTGTTCCTCTGGTGATGTAGAGGCTAACCCAGGCCCTGCAGCCCTCAGTATCACTCCTACTCCCCAGGCGCTATCATTTGCTGACTTCTGTAATCGCAAAAGTCTTGGTTTCTTGCACGTAAACATCAGAAGTCTACTTCCTAAGTTTGAGTTATTCACTGCGTTAGCACACTCCGCCAACCCTGATGTTCTAGCAGTGTCTGAATCCTGGCTCAGGAAGGCCACCAAAAATTCTGAAATTTCCATCCCCAACTATAACATTTTCCGTCTAGATAGAACTGCTAAAGGGGGTGGAGTTGCAATCTACTGTAGAGATAGCCTGCAGAGCTCTATCATACTATCCAGGTCTGTGCCCAAACAGTTTGAGCTTCTACTTCTAAAAATCCACCTTTCCAGAAATAAGTCTCTCACTGTTGCCGCTTGCTACAGACCCCCCTCAGCCCCCCGATGTGCCCTGGACACCATATGTGAATTGATTGCCCCCCATTTATCCTCAGAGTTCGTACTGCTTGGTGACCTAAATTGGGATATGCTTAATACCCCGGCCATCCTACAATCCAAACTAGATGCCCTCAACCTCACGCAAATTATCAACGAACCTACCAGGTACAACCCTAAATCCGTAAACATGGGTACCCTCATAGATATCATCCTGACTAACATACCCTCTAAATACACCTCAGCTGTCTTCAACCAGGATCTCAGCGATCACTGCCTTATTGCCTGCGTCCGTAACGGGTCCGCGGTCAAACGACCACCCCTCATCACTGTCAAACGCTCCCTAAAACACTTTAGCGAGCAGGCCTTCCTAATTGACCTGGCCCAGGTATCCTGGATGGATATAGATCTCATTCCGTCAGTAGAGGATGCCTGGTTGTTCCTTAAAAGTAATTTCCTCTCAATTTTAAATAAACATGCCCCATTCAAAAATACAGAACTAAGAACCGATATAGCCCCTGGTTCTCCTCAGACTTGACTGCCCTTGACCAGCACAAAAACATCCTGTGGCGTACTGCATTAGCATCAAATAGCCCCCCGCGATATGCAACTTTTCAGGGAAGTTAGGAACCAATATACACAAGCAGTTAGGAAAGCAAAGGCAAACCTTTTCAAACAGAAATTTGCATCCTGTAGCACTAACTCCAAAAAGTTTTGGGACACTGTAAAGTCCATGGAGAATAAGAGCACTTCCTCCCAGTTGCCCACTGCACTGAGGCTAGGAAACACTATCACCACCGATAAATCTACAATAATCGAGAATTTCAACAAGCATTTTGCTACAGCTGGCCATGCTTTCCATCTGGCTACCACTACCCCGGCCACCAACTCTGCACCCTCCGCTGAAACTTGCCCATGCCCCCCCGCTTCTCCTTCACACAAATTCAGACAGCTGACGTTTTGAAAGAGCTGCAAAATCTGGACCCCTACAAATCAGCTGGGCTAGACAATCTGGACCCTTTCTTTCTAAAACTAGCCGCCAAATTGTCGCAACCCCTATTACTAGTCTGTTCAACCTCTCTTTCATAACGTCTGAGATCCCCAGAGATTGAAAGCTGCCGCGGTCATCCCCCCTCTTCAAAGGGGGTGACACTCTAGATCCAAACTGCTACAGACCTATATCCATCCTGCCCTGCCTTTCGAAAGTATTTGAAAGCCAAGTTAACAAACAGATCACCGACCATTTCGAATACCACCGTACCTTCTCCGCTATGCAATCCGGTTTCCGAGCTGGTCATGGGTGCACTTCAGCCACGCTCAAGGTCCTAAACGATATTATAACCGCGATTGATAATAGACAGTACTGTGCAGCCGTCTTCATCGACCTGGCCAAGGCTTTCGACTCTGTCAACCACCACATTCTTATTGGCAGACTAAATAGCCTTGGTTTCTCAAATGACTGCCTCGCCTGGTTCACCAACTACTTCTCAGATAGAGTTCAGTGTGTCAAATCGGAGGGCCTGTTGTCTGGACCTATGGCAGTCTCTATGGGGGTGCCACAGGGTTCAATTCTTGGGCCGACACTTTTCTCCGTGTATATCAATGATGTCGCTCTTGCTGCTGGTGACTCTCAGATCCACCTCTACGCAGACGACACCATTTTGTATACATCTGGCCCTTCATTGGACACTGTGTTAACAAACCTCCAAACGAGCTTCAATGCCATACAACACTCCTTCAGTAGCCTCCAACTGCTCTTAAACACTAGTAAAACTAAATGCATGCTTTTCAATCGAACGCTGCTGGCACCCGCACACCCGACTAGAATCACCACTCTTGACGGGTCTGACCTAGAGTATGTGGACAACTACAAATACCTAGGTGTCTGGTTAGACTGTAAACTCTCCTTCCAGACTCACATAAAGAATCTCCAATCCAAAGTTAAATCTAGAATCGGCTTCCTATTTCGCAACAAAGCCTCCTTCACTCATGCTGCCAAACATGCCCTCGTAAAACTGACTATCCTACCGATCCTTGACTTCGGCGATGTCATTTACAAAATAGCCTCCAACACTCTACTCAGCAAATTGGATGTAGTCTATCACAGTGCCATCCGTTTTGTCTCCAAAGCCCCATACGCTACCCACCACTGTGACCTGTACGCTCTTGTTGGCTGGTCCTCACTACATGTTCGTCATCAAACCCACTGGCTCCAGGCCATCTATAAATCACTGCTAGGCAAATCCCCGCCTTATCTTAGCTCATTGGTCACCATAGCAGCACCCACCCGTAGTCTGCGCTCCAGCAGGTATATCTCACTGGTCATTCCCAAAGCCAACACCTCCTTTGGCCGCCATTCCTTCCAGTTCTCTGCTGCCAATGACTGGAACGAATTGCAAAAATCTCTGAAGCTGGAGACTCTTATCTCCCTCACTAACTTTAAGCATCAGTTGTCAGAGCACCTTACCGATCACTGCACCTTGTACACAGCCCATCTGAAATTAGCCCACCCAACTACCTCATCCCTATATTGTTATTTATTTTGCTCTTTTGCACCCCAGTATCTCTATTTGCACATAATCTCTTGCACATCTAGCATTCCAGTGTTAATACTATTGTAATTATTTTGCACTATAGCCTATTTATTGCCTTACCTCCATAACTTGCTACATTTGCACACACTGTATATATATTTTCTGTTGTATTTTTGACTTTATGTTTTATGTAACTCTGTGTTGTTTTTATCGCACTGCTTTGCTTTATATTGGCCAGGTCGCAGTTGTAAATGAGAACTTGTTCTCAACTGGCTTACCTGGTTAAATAAAGGTGAAATAAAATAAAAAAATAAAAGAAATGTTACAGAATGCAACAATATCCCAAAACGTTACAGAATGCAAATACCTCCCTAAATGTTACAGAATGTACAGTGAGGGAAAAAAAGTATTTGATCCCCTTGTTATTCTGTCTCTCACGTTTCAAATAAACCTACCATTAAAATTATAGACTGATCATTTCTTTGTCAGTGGGCAAATGTCCAAAATCAGCAGGGGATCAAATACTTTTTTCCCTCACTGTATGTATGATGTATGTACATATGTATATATATATGTATGTGTGTATACAGTGGGGAAAAAAAGTATTTAGTCAGCCACCAATTGTGCAAGTTCTCCCACTTAAAAAGATGAGAGAGGCCTGTAATTTTCCTCATAGGTACACGTCAACTATGACAGACAAAATGAGAAAAGAAACTCCAGAAAATCACATTGTAGGATTTTCTATGAAATTATTTGCAAATTATGGTGGAAAATAAGTATTTGGTCAATAACAAAAGTTTCTCAATACTTTGTTATATACCCTTTGTTGGCAATGACACAGGTCAAACGTTTTCTGTAAGTCTTCACAAGGTTTTCACACACTGTTGCTGGTATTTTGGCCCATTCCTCCATGCAGATCTCATCTAGAGCAGTGATGTTTTGGGGCTGTCGCTGGGCAACACAGACTTTCAACTCCCTCCAAAGATTTTCTATGGGGTTGAGATCTGGAGACTGGCTAGGCCACTCCAGGACCTTGAAATGCTTCTTACGAAGCCACTCCTTCGTTGCCCGGGCGGTGTGTTTGGGATCATTGTCATGCTGAAAGACCCAGCCACGTTTAATCTTCAATGCCCTTGCTGATGGAAGGAGGTTTTCACTCAAAATCTCACGATACATGGCCCCATTCATTCTTTCCTTTACACGGATCAGTCGTCCTGGTCCCTTTGCAGAAAAACAGCCCCAAAGCATGATGTTTCCACCCCCATGCTTCACAGTAGGTATGGTGTTCTTTGGATGCAACTCAGCATTCTTTGTCCTCCAAACACGACGAGTTGAGTTTTTACCAATAAGTTCTATTTTGGTTTCATCTGACCATATGACATTCTCCCAATCCTCTTCTGGATCATCCAAATGCACTTTAGCAAACTTCAGATGGGCCTGGGCATGTACTGGCTTAAGCAGGGGGACACGTCTGGCACTGCAGGATTTGAGTCCCTGGCGGCGTAGTGTGTTACTGATGGTAGGCTTTGTGACTTTGGTCCCAGCTCTCTGCAGGTCATTCACTAGGTCCCCCCGTGTGGTTCTGGGATTTTTGCTCACCGTTCTTGTGATCATTTTGACCCCACGGGGTGAGATCTTGCGTGGAGCCCCAGATCGAGGGAGATTATCAGTGGTCTTGTATGTCTTCCATTTCCTAATAATTGCTCCCACAGTTGATTTCTTCAAACCAAGCTGCTTACCCATTGCAGATTCAGTCTTCCCAGCCTGGTGCAGGTCTACAATTTTGTTTCTGGTGTGCTTTGTCAGCTCTTTGGTCTTGGCCATAGTGGAGTTTGGAGTGTGACTGTTTGAGGTTGTGGACAGGTGTCTTTTATACTGATAACAAGTTCAAACAGGTGCCATTAATACAGGTAACGAGTGGAGGACAGAGGAGCCTCTTAAAGGAGAAGTAAACGGTCTGTGAGAGCCAGAAATCTTGCTTGTTTGTAGGTGAACAAATACTTATTTTCCACCATAATTTGCAAATAAATTCATTAAAAATCCTACAATGTGATTTTCTGGATTTCTTTTCTCTCAATTTGTCTGTCATAGTTGACGTGTACCTATGATGAAAATTACAGGCCTCTCTCATCTTTTTAAGTGGGAGAACTTGCACAATTGGTGGCTGACTAAATACTTTTCCCCCCCACTGTGTATGTATGTGTATATACAGGTAAAAGTCAGTAAATTAGAATATTTTGAAAAACTTGATTTATTTCAGTAATTGCATTCAAAAGGTGTAACTTGTACATTATATTTATTCATTGCACACAGACTGATGCATTCAAATGTTTATTTCATTTAATTTTGATGATTTGAAGTGGCAACAAATGAAAATCCAAAATTCCGTGTGTCACAAAATTAGAATATTACTTAAGGCTAATACAAAAAATGGATTTTTTAGAAATGTTGGCCAACTGAAAAGTATGAAAATGAAAAATATGAGCATGTACAATACTCAATACTTGGTTGGAGCTCCTTTTGCCTCAATTACTGCATTAATGCGGCGTGGCATGGAGTCGATGAGTTTCTGGCACTGCTCAGGTGTTATGAGAGCCCAGGTTGCTCTGATAGTGGCCTTCAACTCTTCTGCGTTGTTGGGTCTGGCATTCTGCATCTTCCTTTTCACAATACCCCACAGATTTTCTATGGGGCTAAGGTCAGGGGAGTTGGCTGGCCAATTTAGAACAGAAATACCATGGTCCGTAAACCAGGCACGGGTAGATTTTGCGCTGTGTGCAGGCGCCAAGTCCTGTTGGAACCTGAAATCTCCATCTCCATAGAGCAGGTCAGCAGCAGGAAGCATGAAGTGCTCTAAAACTTGCTGGTAGACGGCTGCGTTGACCCTGGATCTCAGGAAACAGAGTGGACCGACACCAGCAGATGACATGGCACCCCAAACCATCACTGATGGTGGAAACTTTACACTAGACTTCAGGCAACGTGGATCCTGTGCCTCTCCTGTCTTCCTCCAGACTCTGGGACCTCGATTTCCAAAGGAAATGCAAAATTTGCTTTCGTCAGAAAACATGACTTTAGACCACTCAGCAGCAGTCCAGCTCTTTTTTTTCCTTAGCCCAGGTGAGACGCTTTTCGCGCTGTTTCTTGGTCAACAGTGGCTTGACACGAGGTATGCGGCAGTTGAAACCCATGTCTTTCAAGCGTCTCTTGGTGGTGGATCTTGAAGCCCTGACTCCAGCAGCTGTCCACTCCTTGTGAATCTCCCCCACATTTTTGAATGGTTTTTTTTCACAATCTTGACTAGGGCGCGGTGATCCCTATCGCTTGTACACTTTTTTCTGACCACAGTTTTTCCTTCCCTTTGCCTCTCTATTAATGTGTTTGGACACAGAGCTCTGAGAACAGCCAGCCTCTTCTGCAATAACCTTTTGTGTCTTTCCCTCCTTGTGCAATGTGTCGATGGTCGCCTTTTGGACAGCTGTCAAACCTGAAGTCTTCCCCATGTTTGTGTAGGCTTCAGAACTGGACTGAGAGACCATTTAAAGCCCTTTGCAGGTGTTTTGAGTTAATCAGCTGATTAGTTTGTGGCACCAGGTGTCTTCAAAATGTAACCCTTACACAATATTCTAATTTTGTGACACACGGAATTTTGGATTTTCATTTGTTGCCACTTCAAATCATCAAAATTAAATGAAATAAACATTTGAATGCATCAGTCTGTGTGCAATGAATAAATATAATGTACAAGTTACACCTTTTGAATGCAATTACTGAAATAAATCAAGTTTTTCAAAATATTCTAATTTACTGACTTTTACCTGTATATATATATATATATATATATATTGCGAGAGAAAAAAAACGTGTGGGGGATTGGAAGTGATGCAGACAATTACATTGATGGAAGTTACAATCTATCTGAAATATTAAAGCTGATCTACCCCCTATATAAAAAAAATTGGCAGTTTTTCCTACTTACAAAGCATGTAGAGCTCTGTAATTTTTTATCATAGGTACATTTCAACTGTGAGAGACGGAATCTAAAACAAAAATCCAGAAAATCACATTGTATGATTTTTAAGTAATTAATTAGCATTTTATTGCATGACATAAGTATTTGATACATCAGAAAAGCAGAACTTAATATTTGGTACAGAAACCTTTGTTTGCAATTACAGAGATCATACGTTTCCTGTAGGTCTTGACCAGGTTTGCATACAGTGCAGCAAGGATTTTGGCCCACTCCTCCATACAGACGTTCTCCAGATCCTTCAGGTTTCGGGGCTGTCGCTGGGCAATACGGACTTTCAGCTCCCTCCAAAGATTTTCTATTGGGTTCAGGTCTGGAGACTGGCTAGGCCACTCCAGGACCTTGAGATGCTTCTTACGGAGCCACTTTTCGGGTCGTTGTCAGCATTCCCAAAGAATGATGTTTCCACCTCTATGCTTCACGGTTGGGATGGTGTTCTTGGGGTTGTACTCGTCCTTATTCTTCCTCCAAACATGGCGAGTGCAGTTTAGACCAAAAAGCTATATTTTTGTCTCATCAGACCACATGACCTTCTCCCATTCCTCCTCTGGATCATCCAGATGTTCATTGGCAAACTTCAGACGGGCCTGGACATGCACTGGCTTGAGCAGGGGGACCTTGCGTGCGCTGCAGGATTTTAATCCATGACGGCGTAGTGTGTTACTAATGGTTTTCTTTGAGACTGTGGTCCCAGCTCTCTTCAGGTCATTGACCAGGTCCTGCCGTGTAGTTCTGGGCTGATCCCTCACCTTCCTCATGATCATTGATGCCCCACGAGGTGAGATCTTGCATGGAGCCCCAGACCGAGGGTGATTGACCGTCATCTTGAACTTCTTCCATTTTCTAATAATTGCGCCAACAGTTGTTGCCTTCTCACCAAGCTGCTTGCCTATTGTCCTGTAGCCCATCCCAGCCTTGTGCAGGTCTACAATTTTATCCCTGATGTCCTTACACAGCTCTCTGGTCTTGGCCATTGTGGAGAGGTTGGAGTCTGTTTGATTGAGTGTGTGGACAGGTGTCTTTTATACAGGTAACGAGTTCAAACAGGTGCAGTTAATACAGGTAATGAGTGGAGAACAGGAGGGCTTCTTAAAGAAAAACTAACAGGTCTGTGAGAGCCGGAATTCTTACTGGTTGGTAGGTGATCAAATACTTATGTCATGCAATAAAATGCAAATTAATTACTTAAAAATCATACAATGTGATTTTCTGGATTTTTGTTTTAGATTCAGTCTCTCACAGTTGAAGTGTACCTATGATAAAAATTACAGACCTCTACATGCTTTGTAAGTAGGAAAACCTGCAAAATCGGCAGTGTATCAAATATGTCACGGTTTCGGCCGAGGCGGCCCCTCCTCCTTGTTCGGGCAGGCTTCGGCGGTCGTCGTCTCCGGAGTACTAGCTGCCACCGTTCGATGTTTCATGTTTGATTGGTTTTGTCTGTTTGTCACACCTGTTTAGTGTTTAGTCTCATTAGGCACCCTATTTAGTTCCTTGTGTTAGGTCAGGTGTTGTGTGTAATTGTTCTACTGTCGTGTGGTTGTTTGGTCCTCTGGATTTTTGTTCTCTCTTATTTCGTGTTGATTAGAGAGTCCTGCACGTTGTGCACACTTACTTTGTACAGTTTAGTGTGCGTTTGATTTGGAGTGGGCCAACGCCGAATGGAGGAGAATAGACGCCGCCACTATCACCTATGCGGAGTTCTCCCGCCGCTTCCGTGCGGTCTTCGACCATCCACCAGAGGGGAAGGCGGCGGGGGAGCGTCTATTCTACCTCCGGCAGGGGATGAGGAGCGCTCAAGAGTTTGCGCTGGAGTTCCGGACTCTAGCGGCAGATGCAGGGTGGAATGAGCGGGCCCTCATAGACCACTTTCGTTGCAGCCTCCGGGAGGACGTCCGCAGAGAGTTGGCGTGCAGGGATACTACACTCTCATTTGACCAGTTGGTGGACATGGCCATTCGGCTGGACACCCTGCTCGCTACCCGCGGACGTCCCAGGTGGGGGCCGCCCATTCCACCCTCCAGCGCCTCCGAGCCGAGCCCGATGGAGCTCGGAGGTGCTGGCGCTAGAGGAGGGAGAAGAAGGAGCCCGAGGGGGGCCGTCCCCTGCACCAACTGTGGCCGTGGAGGGCACACCGCGGCTAGGTGCTGGGGAGGGTCCCCTGGTGGAGGAGACGGCAGGCCACACATTGGGGAGTCCTCCCAGGTGAGTAGGCGCCCCACTTACCCAGAGCTTTCTGTCGTACACATAACTATACCTGTTTGTTTTCCACAGGTTGCACCTCATTCCCAGCATAAGGCGCTAGTAGATTCAGGCGCAGCTGGGAATTTTGTAGATCGTAAATTCTGTGTTGAGTTAGGGGATTCCCCTCCTTCCGGTTGATAATCCTTTCCCTGTACATGCCCTAGATAGTCGTCCGTTAGGATCTGGGTTGATTAGGGAGGTCACAGCGCCACTTAGGATGAAGACGCAGGGGGTCATGAGGAGACGATTCAACTCTATCTGATCGACTCTCCTGCGTATCCGGTGGTACTGGGGCTTCCCTGGTTGATTACCCATGATCCTACAATTTCGTGGCGAGAGAAGGCTCTTAAAGGGTGGTCTGCTCAGTGTGAGGGGCTATGTCTGGGTGTTTCCGTAGGGGCGACCTCGGTGGAGAGTCCGAACCAGATGCCAGCACTGCACATTCCACCTGAGTATGAGGATTTGGCACTCGTGTTTAGCAAGACAAGAGCGGCACGGTTGCCGCCTCATAGACAGGGGGATTGTGCGATAGACCTCCAGGCAGGAGCTGCGCTCCCGCGGAGCCATGTGTATCCTTTGTCACAGGAGGAGAAGAGGGCAATGGAGACATACATTGCAGAGTCTCTGAGACAGGGATACATACGGCCCTCCACTTCTCCCGCGTCCTCGAGCTTCTTTTTTGTGAAGAAAAAGGATGGAGGTTTGCGTCCGTGTATTGATTACCGCGGTCTCAATCAGGTGACTGTGAAATATAGTTATCCACTCCCGCTGATTGCGACCATGACGGAGTCCTTACACGGGGCACGGTTCTTCACAAAATTGGACCTCAGGAGCGCATATAACTTGGTGCGCATTAGAGAGGGCGATGAGTGGAAGACAGCATTTAGTACTACCTCCGGTCATTACGAGTATCTCGTCATGCCATACGGGTTAATGAATGCTCCATCAGTCTTCCAATCTTTTGTAGATGAGATTTTCCGGGACATGCAGGCGCAGGGAGTAGTGGTGTACATAGACGATATTCTGGTGTACAGTTCTACTCGGGCCGAGCATGTAGCCCTGGTGCGCAGGGTATTGAGGAGACTGTTGGAGCATGACCTGTATGTCAAAGCCGAGAAATGTCTGTTCTTTCAGGAGTCGGTCTCCTTTTTGGGTTATCAGTTGTCTGCGTCAGGGGTGAGGATGGAGGTTGACCGTGTGTCTGCCGTGCGTAATTGGCAAACCCCAACTACGGTTAAAGAGGTGCAGCAGTTCTTGGGTTTTGCGAATTACTACCGGAGGTTTATCCGGGGTTTTGGACAGGTGGCAGCTCCCATAACGTCCCTTCTGAAGGGGGGTCCTGTGCGCTTGCGGTGGTCAGCTGAGGCGGACAGGGCTTTTGGGAGACTGAAGGACCTGTTTACCTCGGCTCCAGTGCTGGCGCACCCGGATCCCACCTTACCATTCCAAGTGGAGGTGGACGCGTCTGAAGCCGGTATCGGGGCTGTTCTTTCACAACGGTCCGGCACACCACCTAAACTCCGCCCCTGTGCCTTTTATTCTAAGAAGCTCAGTCCGGCGGAGCAGGATTATGACGTAGGGGACAGGGAGCTGTTAGCCGTAGTACAGGCCCTAAAGGTGTGGAGGCATTGGCTTGAGGGGGCTCAACACCCTTTTCTCATTCTAACTGACCACCGTAACCTGGAATACATTCGGGCAGCTAGGAGACTGAATCCTCGCCAGGCTCGATGGACTATGTTTCTCGCCCGGTTTGTGTTTAAGATCACTTACATCCCTGGGTCCCAGAACGGGAAGGCAGATGCCCTGTCTCGGCGGTATGACAGGAGAGGTGCGTGGAGCCCACTCCCATACTACCTGAGTCTTGTCTGGTTGCACCGGTGGTATGGGAGGTCGATGCGGAGATCGAGCGGGCATTACGCACCGACCCTAGCCCTCCACAGTGTCCGGTGGGTCGGACGTACGTCCCGCTCGAGGTCCGGGATCGGCTTATTTATTGGGCTCACACGTCACCCTCCTCTGGACATCCAGGTATTGGCCGGACAGTGCACTGCCTTAGTACAAAGTACTGGTGGCCAACGTTAGCCAGGGATGTGAGGATTTATGTCTCCTCCTGCTCAGTGTGTGCCCAGTGTAAGGCGCCCAGACACTTGCCCAGGGGTAAATTACAACCCCTGCCCGTTCCACAACGACCCTGGTCTCACCTCTTGGTGGATCCGCCACTCCTCCACTAAACTAACCCCTTTCCAGTGTGTGTTAGGGTACCAGCCTGTTCTGGCACCTTGGCATGAGAGCCAGATCGAGGCCCCTGCTGTGGATGAGTGGGTGCGGCGCTCGGAGGAGACGTGGAACGCTGCACCCGTCCATCTGCAGCGAGCCATCCGTCGACAGAAGACGAGCGCTGACCTCCACCGCAGTGAGGGGCCAGTGTACGCACCTGGAGATCGAGTCTGGCTCTCAACCAGAAACCTGCCCCTCCGCCTGCCCTGCCGGAAGCTGGGTCGGCGGTTTGTGGGGCCTTTTAAAGTCCTGAGGAGATTGAACGAGGTGTGTTACAGGTTACAACTGCCCATTGATTACAAAAATATTAACCCCTCGTTCCATGTGTCTCTCCTCAGGCCGGTGGTAGCTGGTCCACTCCAGGACTTAGATAGAAGAGACTCCTCCGCCCCCGTTGGACATCGAGGGGGCTCCGGCGTACACTGTTCGGGCCATCCTAGATTCGAGACGCCGGATGGGGGGTCTCCAATATCTCGTGGAGTGGGAGGGGTACGGCCCGGAGGAGCGGTCCTGGGTGCCGAGGAGGGACATCCTGGACCCGTCCCTTCTGACCGAATTCCATCGTGGTCATCCTACGCGCCCTGCTCCGCGTCCTCCTGGTCGTCCCCGAGGCCGGGGGCGGCGCACGGCTGGAGCCGCGCGTCAAGGGGGGGGTACTGTCATGGTTTCGGCCGAGGCGGCCCCTCCTCCTTGTTCGGGCAGGCTTCGGCGGTCGTCGTCTCCGGAGTACTAGCTGCCACCGTTCGATGTTTCATGTTTGATTGGTTTTGTCTGTTTGTCACACCTGTTTAGTGTTTAGTCTCATTAGGCACCCTATTTAGTTCCTTGTGTTAGGTCAGGTGTTGTGTGTAATTGTTCTACTGTCGTGTGGTTGTTTGGTCCTCTGGATTTTTGTTCTCTCTTATTTCGTGTTGATTAGAGAGTCCTGCACGTTGTGCACACTTACTTTGTACAGTTTAGTGTGCGTTTGATTTCGCCTGTGGCCTGTTGCCATGTTTGGCGTGTACTACGGACTTTACTAAAAGACCTTTGGATTTATATCTCTGTGTCCTGCGTGTGATTCCACATCCCACTACACTCCACTCCTGACAAAATACTTGTTCTCCCCACTGTAGGTATTCAGACCCTTTACTCAGTACTTTGTTGAAGCACCTTTGGCAGCGATTACAGATTCGAGACTTCTTGGGTATGACGCTACAAGCTTGGCACACCCATTCTCCCATTCCTCTCTGCAGAGCCTCTCAAACTCTGTCACTCTGTCAAGTTGGATGGGGATCGTCGCTGCACAGCTATTTTCAGGTCTCTCCAGAGATGTTTGATCGGGTTTAAGTCCGGGCTCTGGCTGGGCCACTCAAGGACATTCAGAGACTTGTCCCGAAGCCACTCCTGCGTTGTCTTGGCTGTATGCGTAGGGTCGTTGTCCTGTTGGAAGGTGAACCTTCGCCCCAGACTGAGGTCCTGAGCGCTCTGGAGCAGGTTTTCACCAAGGATCTTACTGTACTTTGCTCCGTTCATCTTTCCCTCAATCCTGACTATTCTCCCAGTCTCTGCCGCTGAAAAACATCCCCACAGCACGATGCTGCCACCACCATGCTTCACCGTAGGGATGGTGCCAGGTTTCCTCCAGACGTGACGCTTGGTATTCAGGCCAAAGAGTTCAATCTTGGTTTCATCAGACCAGAGAATCTTGTTTCTCATGGTCTGAGAGTCTTTAGGTGCCTTTTGGCAAACTCCAAGTGGGCTGTCATGTGCCTTTTACTGAGGAGTGGCTTCCGTCTGGCCACTTTATCATATAGGCCTGATTGGTGGAGTACTGCAGAGATTGTTGTCCTTCTGGAAGGTTCTCCCATCTCCTCTTGGTTTTAAAACGTTATGTATGCGTCGAGTTGCTAGCTAACGCTAACGACAATGTAGTGAATTTTTTTGTTGAAGAACCCCTTTCATTGCCCACATCAGATTCAAGCTTCTGGGAAAAACCTGCATCGATCACGTAATGGATAAAGGTCTGCGTTTTTTCAAACTGCGCAACACAACGAGAAGGTAAGAAGAAACGGGGATGTTCTCAAGCAGCTTATCGACACTACTACCTTTTGGGCATGTAAGAGTTGGCTTTTAGGCAGCACTGTGGTCTTCTCTTGGATGTCCAAATCAATTCAGAATGATTTTGATAGCTTCCATTGCGTCATCCATTAAAAAGTGAGATTAAAAATAGGTTGACGCAGCAACATTCTTCGCTTGGCAAAATAGATCAAACCACACAACACCTGTCGCTCACAGTTGTCAGTTACCATCAGGTTTGTGGATGATCAGGGCTTTATTCAGGAACGTTTCCTGGGCTACTTTGATGTGTCAAGTGGGGGCGAGATGTGCATTCTGTGTTTGAAATAAAAAGGCACAACTCGACACAAACATAATGTGTATGCTTTCCCGAGTCGTAGTGGGAGGCCACACAACATACAGTACTGCAGCCCCCAAAGTTACTCTGTTATCTCTCCACCCCCCCATTGTCACACCTCTGAGAAGCAGAGTTTACATCCTGTTGGTCTGACATCTGATTGGAGGTTAACTTTACAGTAATACTATTGGTCAACAACTCAGATTTTGAATCCAAAACAACTCAGATGCTTATAAAAAGGGCCTTAGATTCACTGTTCTCTCCCTCTCTCCCTCTCTCCCTCCCTCCCTCCCTCCCCTATTTCTGTAACTCAGGTATAGTCTCTTGTATATTGCCATTTATCTTATGGAGTCAGATAAACATGTTAAATGGGCTACTTACTTAGCCTTATTACGAGTCGCATGTGAGGTATTTATATATACACATATCAAAAATTACTGCCCAATACAATATCATCACGTGACTCCAAGTTTAATTTGATTATAATGGGTATTATATCAACGTTTGTTGGTCGCGTACACAAATATGCAGATGTTATCGCAGGTGCAGTGAAATGCTTGTGTTTCTAGCTCCAACAGTGCAGTGATACCTAGCTAAACGCTTGTGTTTCTAGCTCCAACAGCGCAGTGACACCTAGCTAAACGCTTGTGTTTCTAGCTCCAACAGTGCAGTAATACCTAGCTAAATGCTTGTGTTTCTAGCTCCAACAGCGCAGTGACACCTAGCTAAACGCTTGTGTTTCTAGCTCCAACAGTGCAGGGACACCTAGCTAAATGCTTGTGTTTCTAGCTCCAACAGTGCAGTGACACCTAGCTAAACGCTTGTGTTTCTAGCTCCAACAGTGCAGTGATACCTAGCTAAATGCTTGTGTTTCTAGCTCCAACAGTGCAGTGATACCTAGCTAACTGCTTGTGTTTCTAGCTCCAACAGTGCAGTGATACCTAGCTAAATGCTTGTGTTTCTAGCTCCAACAGTGCAGTGATACCTAGCTAAATGCTTGTGTTTCTAGCTCCAACAGTGCAGTGATACCTAGCTAAATGCTTGTGTTTCTAGCTCCAACAGTGCAGTGATACCTAGCTAAATGCTTGTGTTTCTAGCTCCAACAGTGCAGTGATACCTAGCTAAACGCTTGTGTTTCTAGCTCCAACAGTGCAGTGATACCTAGCTAAATGCTTGTGTTTCTAGCTCCAACAGTGCAGTGATACCTAGCTAAATGCTTGTGTTTCTAGCTCCAACAGTGCAGTGATACCTAGCTAACTGCTTGTGTTTCTAGCTCCAACAGTGCAGTGATACCTAGCTAACTGCTTGTGTTTCTAGCTCCAACAGTGCAGTGATACCTAGCTAAATGCTTGTGTTTGTAGCTCCAACAGTGCAGTGATACCTAGCTAACTGCTTGTGTTTCTAGCTCCAACAGTGCAGTGATACCTAGCTAACTGCTTGTGTTTCTAGCTCCAACAGTGCAGTGATACCTAGCTAAACGCTTGTGTTTCTAGCTCCAACAGTGCAGTGATACCTAGCTAAATGCTTGTGTTTCTAGCTCCAACAGTGCAGTGATACCTAGCTATACAAATAAACAATACACACATAATCCAGAAAAATATACAAATAAATTCTATAGGAGGAGACATGACTAGAATACCGTATATACATATAAAGTGGGTGAAATAGTATGTAAACATTATTAAAGTGACCAGTGTTTAATGACTATGTACATAGGGCAGCAGTCTCTAAGGTGCAGGGTAGAGTATACTGTGGTAACTGGCTAGTAACAGTGACTAAGTTCAGGGCAGGGAACTGGGCGGAGGCCGGCTAGTGGTGACTGTTTAACAGTCTGATGGCCTGGAGATTGAAAAATAGCTTCTGTCTCTCTGTCCCAGCTTAGATGCACCTGTACTGTCTCCTCCTTCTAGATGGTAGCAGGGTGAACAGGCCGTGGCTCGGGTGGTTGATGTCCTTGATGATCTTCTTGGCCTTCCTGTGACATCGGGTCCTGTAGGTGTCCTGGAGGGCAGGCAGTGTGCCCCCGGTGATGCGTTGGGCTGAACGCACCACCCTCTGGCGAGCCTTGTGGTTGCGGACGGTGCAATTGCCGTACCAGGCGGTGTTACAGCCCAACAGGATGCTCTCAATGGTGCATCTGTAGAACTTACGGGCCAAGCCAAATGTCTTCAGCCTCAGCTTTTGACCCTCTCCAATGCGACCCCCTTCGTTTCCACCGCCACTTCTCGCATAATTAATTTTACAGACACAAAAAAGATCCCCACCTTGTCTAGCATATTTAGTTTTGTAGACATTTGGGAAGTTTACCGATAAATTTGTTTCCATCAGGCCTGTCATGACGTTTCTTTATCCGACAGATACTTCACTCTCATAAAAAGGTTGGAAGGAAACCTGGTTACTGACAGTGACAGATAGACAGAGACAGAGACACAGACAGACAAAAAGGTCAACAGATAAATATTTGTGTGAAACAGAGAGAATAAACAGGAAGCTGGCAGCACGTCACAGCTGGACTGCTTACAGTTTGGGTAAATACCTGGAATAAGGGATTCAAACATTCTGATCAAGCTGTGTTTACCAGGCAACAGAATATACAGCAATGTAAACACACCCACACACACCCATGCGCAACAAGGATACACACACACGCACACACACACGCATGTGACCTCAGCCCAAACCTCACTCACCTTGCATGACCTTCAAACCAAATGTAATATCTGGGCCCGTTTATAGATGCTGGGCCCGTTTATAGATGCTTAAGGAGGAAACCAAACCACAGTCTGGCACCTGTAGGACTTTCACTTTGGAAGGGAATTCCAATGTGTTTACTGTAAGTAGAGTTTAAGTTTCAGAAAAGTATACCTTATCTACTTTGAAGAACTAGTAAAATGATTTCGGCAGACAGCTCTGCAGCATACTTAGGCAGGCTAAATAGGACAGTACGGGGAGCACAGAGATGACCTTAGATGGTCTGGCTGGCTGATACTGCCTGAGCAGAGATGAGATGATGACTGAAATATTGTATTATTTCATAGTAAATTCCTATTTTTCCAGTGATGTCTACCCAATGTGGACCTGACAGAGACAAGTGTTTTGGCAATTGAATGTTCACTATTTTTAGCTTTGGAATTTGCATTAAAAAGCTCTAAAATCATTATAATATCGTTATTTCATAATTAATTTAATGTTGGAAAAAAAATCATCGAAACCGAAAACCGTGATTGCCTTTTAGATCATAATGAATAAGATTATATGGGCAGGGGGGGGGGACATGATCCTAGATCAGCATTCTCAGACGTTTTATAAATATGAGCTCAGAAATAGGTCTCCCCTGACGGCCAGCAGCTTCCCACACAAAGCATAAGAGCTGAACGAGGGACAAAGTCCTTTTGTTTGCCAAGTAAGTCAGTCACCACACATTCACTGGCTAATGAGGCCAGAGGTGCGGGATCAGGGGTGTTTGGGGATTAGGGTCAGGGGTCAGGATAAGGTCAGGGTTGGCATAGAGGGGCGGGGGGCCTTCCCATCCCTGGGCTGGGCCTGGCTCACTGTGCTGGTTGGAGGGCAAACAGAAATGTCTCAGTATAGAGATAGAATGACTTGAATGGAAAAAGCCGCTCAGACCACAGAAGTTTAACTGGACTGTACACTCATGGGTACACTCAATTTAACTGACCATAGACATAGAATGTCTAGAATGGAATGGCTGTTAATCAGTCTGTTAAGTCCATTCTTGTAATTCTATGTCTATGGGTCGGAAAGCCCCTCAGACCACAGAAATTTGACTATACGTTCATGGGCACACTGACTCAATGTGGCCAAAGATTAAAAGGGGAAACCCAGATACGACACATGGGGTAAAAACCTGAAGCATCCAGTTGGAACTTCCATTCATCACCAAATATGGTGATGAGAGGTTGTCCAGAGGCAGGAAGTGGGAGAAGATGGAGCTAGATGAAACTTGGGTCGACAGTTTTCTCAACGATGAAACATTCATTCAATCTCAATAAGGCAAGATGGCGCCGAGAGACATGGCAGCTCTGCTTCTAGCTCCTAAGCAGCTTTGCAGTATTTTGTTATTTCTTACAGAACGTTTTTTGTGTTATCATTACATACAGCAGGAAATAACTTTTGGAATCTCAGAGCGGTGGTAACTCACCAGCATTATTTATATAATGAATATGAATTCGGAGGACAGAAATAATTAAATATTAAAGCATTACACCTATCACTAAAAGCTTCAGTCATACAAAAGTTACACTTAAATCCGATTCTGGTTATAATCTAGCAAATTAGTAAGATTGTCTCACCCCATGTTCAAGAATGGCCCATTTCCCTTTATTCAGATTACAACCTCTCACTTTTCAGTTATTTGAAAAGGAAATCATCTCCCAAATATCACTATTTCTAAAACAAGCCATAGAAAGTTGGTTGCAATTTCAATTTAATCCTCCAGAAACGACAGAACAAATATTGTGGTTAAACTCAAATATACTAATTGATAAAAAAATTTAATAAATAAAAAGGTATAATCTTCGTAAATGATATCATAGGTAGAACTGGTGGAGTTGTCGCACATGCAGCTAACAAAAACATATGGAAATGTCTGCTCTACCCAAAATTACAACCAAATAATTGCAGCATTACCGCAAAAATGGAAGAGGAAAGTGGAAAGGGGAGAAAGTAAGGAACTTGTCTGTCTGCCCTGCATTAAAGACCGTAATTGGTTAAAGAAAATTGTGATAAATGAAAAAGTATACCAGTTTCATTTAAGGACCAAAGGATTGACAGCAGTCCCATATAGATTGCTAAATAGTTTGGAAGAGATTTTTGACTTACCGATTCATTGGCAAATGGTTTATGAACTGACACGCAAAACGACGCCGGATTCAAAACTTAGAATTTTTCCATTTTAATTATTATACAAAAATGTTGCAACCAATAGAATGCTATTTATATGGGGGATACAATCTTCCTAGCTCTGCCAAAGAGACAGAATCATTAGATCATTTGTTTTGGTTCTGTCCTTTTGTAGCTTGTTTTTGGACACAGGTCCAGGAATGGCTGAAGGATTTGCAATATTTACCTGGAGCTAACCCTGCAGATAGCACTACTGGGTGATCTGAAAAGTCATAGCCAATCGATCAATAATATAATAATTTTAGCAAAAATGTTTATTTTCAATTTACAATCTGTAGAAACAACGAGAATAGAAAGGTTCAGAACTTTTGTGAAACATCACAGTACAGTTGAGAAATATATGGCAAATAGAAATCCAATATGGATGGTGTTAAGAGATAGATGGGAGGGGTTGAAGGTTGGGACTAATAACAACTAATAACAACAAAATAACTAATGTAAAACATACTGTGTCCATAATAAGTATATAGGTTGAGAACTTTTGTGGAAGAGCACAGTTTGGGGGATATGGCATGTAGAGGCAAACCGGATGGACATCATGAAAATGATCAGAGTGGTTGAGGGTAGTGGAAGTTCAGGAGTAAAATCAAACGAAATATAATTATTGTAAAATTGACTGTGTCCATAAAATGTATATAGTATGTATATGCTGGAAGTAGAGGCCTAAGCGTTGTTGTTCACTAGTTTACTCCAATTAAGGGAGGGGTGGTGGGGTTGGAAAGTAATATATATATTTTTTAAGAATATGTATATATGTGTACAGTGGGGGAAAAAAGTATTTAGTCAGCCACCAATTGTGCAAGTTCTCCCACTTAAAAAGATGAGAGAGGCCTGTCATTTTCATCATAGGTACACATCAACTATGACAGACAAATTGAGAAAAAAAATTCCAGAAAATCACATTGTAGGATTTTTAATGAATTTATTTGCAAATTATGGTGGAAAATAAGTATTTGGTCACCTACAAACAAGCAAGATTTCTGGCTCTCACAGACCTGTAACTTCTTCTTTAAGAGGCTCCTCTGTCCTCCACTCGTTACCTGTATTAATGGGACCTGTTTGAACTTGTTATCAGTATAAAAGACACCTGTCCACAACCTCAAACAGTCACACTCCAAACTCCACTATGGCCAAGACCAATGAGCTGTCAAAGGACACCAGAAACAAAATTGTAGACCTGCACCAGGCTGGGAAGACTGAATCTGCAATAGGTAAGCAGCTTGGTTTGAGGAAATCAACTGTGGGAGCAATTATTAGGAAATGGAAGACATACAAGACCACTGATAATCTCCCTTGATCTGGGGCTCCACGCAAGATCTCACCCTGTGGGGTCAAAATGATCACAAGAACGGTGAGCAAAAATCCCAGAACCACACGGGGGGACCTAGTGAATGACCTGCAGAGAGCTGGGACCAAAGTAACAAAGCCTACCATCAGTAACACACTACGCCGCCTGAGACTCAAATCCTGCAGTGCCAGACGTGTCCCCCTGCTTAAGCAAGTACATGTCCAGGCCCGTCTGAAGTTTGCTAGAGTGCATTTGGATGATCCAGAAGAGGATTGGGAGAATGTCATATGGCCAGATGAAACCAAAATATAACTTTTTGGTAAAAACTCAACTCGTCGTGTTCGGAGGACAAAGAATGCTGAGTTGCATCCAAAGAACACCATAACTACTGTGAAGCATGGGGGTGGAAACATCATGCTTTGGGGCTGTTTTTCTGCAGAGGACCAGGACGACTGATCCGTGTAAAGGAAAGAATGAATGGGGCCATGTATCGTGAGATTTTGAGTGAAAACCTCCTTCCATCAGCAAGGGCATTGAAGATGAAACGTGGCTGGGTCTTTCAGCATGATCCCAAACACACCGCCCGGGCAACGAAGGAGTGGCTTCGTAAGAAGCATTTCAAGGTCCTGGAGTGGCCTACCCAGTCTCCAGATCTCAACCCCATAGAAAATCTTTGGAGGGAGTTGAAAGTCCGTGTTGCCCAGCGACAGCCCCAAAACATCACTGCTCTAGAGGAGATATGCATGGAGGAATGGGCCAAAATACCAGCAACAGTGTGTGAAAACCTTGTGAAGACTTACAGAAAAGTTTGACCTGTGTCATTGCCAACAAAGGGTATATAACAAAGTATTGAGAAACTTGTGTTATTGACCAAATACTTATTTTCCACCATAATTTGCTAATAAATTCATTAAAAATCCTACAATGTGATTTTCTAGATTTGTTTTCCTCATTTTGTCTGTCATAGTTGACGTGTACCTATGATGAACATTACAGGCCTCTCATCTTTTTAAGTGGGAGAACTTGCACAATTGGTGGCTGACTAAATACTTTTTTTCCCCACTGTATGTATGTGTATATATGTGTATATGTGTGTATATATGTACAGTGCTATGAAAAAGTATTTGCCCCCATTCTAATTTTCTCTACTTTTGCATATTTGTGATACTGAATGTTATCAGATCTTCAACCAAAACCTAATATTAGACAAAGGGAACATAAGTGGACAAATAACACAACAATTACATATTTATTTCATAAACAAAGTTATGCAACACCCAATTCCCCTGTGTGAAAAAGTAATTGCCCCCTTACAATCAATAACTGGTTGTGCCACCTTTAGCTGCAATGACTCCAACCAAATGTTTCCTGTAGTTGTTGATCAGTCTCTCACGTCGCTGTGGAGGAATTTTGGCCCACTCTTCCATGCAGAACTGCTTTAACTCAGTGACGTGTGGGTTTTCAAGCATGAGCTGCTCGTTTCAAGTCCTGCCACAACATCTCAATTGGGATTAGGTCTGGACTTTGACTAGGCCATTCCAAAACTTCCAATTTGTTGCTTTTTAGCAATTTTCATGTAGACTTGATTGTGTGTTTTGGATCATTGTCTTGCTGCATGACCCAGCTGCGCTTCAGCTTCAGCTCACAGACGGATGGTCTGACATTCTCCTGTACAATTCTCTGATACAGAGCAGAATTCATGGTTCCTTCTATTAAGGCAAGTCGTCCAGGTCCTGAGGCAGCAAAGCATCCCCAAACCATCACACCACCACCACCATGCTTGACCTTTGGTATGATGTTCTTACTGTGGAATGCAGAGTTTGGTTTTCACCAGGCATTACTGGAACCATCTCGTCCAAAAAGTTACACTTTTGAATCATCTGTCCATAGAACGTTCTTCCAAGAGTCTTGATGATCATCCAGGTGCTTTTTGGCAAACTGTAGTCAACTTCTTGGACGAGATGGATCCCATTATGCCTGGCGAAAACCAAACACTGCATTCCACAGTTCACTGCATTCCATTGTTCCTGTACCCAAGAAAGCAAAAGGTAACTGAACTAAATGACTATCACCCTGTAACACTCACTTGTCATCATGAAGTGCTTTGAGAGGCTAGTTAAGGATCATATCACCTCTACCTTACCTGACACCCTAGACCCACTTCAATTTGCTTACCGCCCCAATAGATCCATAGACGATGCAATTGCACTGCCCTATCCCATCTGGACAAGAGGAATACCTATGTAAGAATGCTGTTCATTGACTATAGCTCAGCCTTCAACACCATAGTACCCTCCAAGCTCATCATTAAGCTCGGGGCCCTGGGTCTGAACCCCACCCTGTGCAACTGGGTCCTGGACTTCCTGACGGGCCGCCCCCAGGTGGTGAAGGTAGGAAACAACACATCCTCTTCACTGATCCTCAACACAGAGGCCCCACAAGGGTGCGTGCTCAGCCCCCTCCTGTACTCCATGTTCACCCATGACTGCGTGGCCAAGCACGCCTCCAACTCAATCATCAAGTTTGCAGACGACACAGTAGTAGGCTTGATTACCAACAATGACGAGACAGCCTACAGGGAGGAGGTGATGGCCCTGGCGGAGTGGTGCTAGAAAAATAACCTCTCCCTCAACGTCAACAAAATGAAGGAGCTGATCGTGGACTTCAGGAAACAGCAGAGGGAGCACGCCCCTATCCACATCAACTGGACCACAGTGCAGAAGGTGGAAAGATTCAAGTTCCTCTGCGTACACATCACTGACATCTGATATGGTCCACCCACACAGAGTGTGGTAAAGAAGGCGCAACAGAGCCTCTTCAACCTCAGGAGGCTGAAGAAATTTGGCTTGGCCCCTAAGACCCTCACAAACTTTTACAGATGCACAATTGAGAGCATCCTGTCGGGCTGTATCACCGCCTGGTATGGCAACTGCACCGCCCGCAACCGCAGTCCTCTCCAGAGGGTGGTACGGTCTGCCCAACGCATCACCAGGGGCATACAGCTGATGTGTTGTGCATTGAAGTCCACAACCGAAGGGAAGAGTTGAAAGGACGAGAGCGCATAGATGCGAGTAGGAATACAACGTGGCTGCTATGAAGTGAACTGTGTTTACACGTGATCAGGGGTGTATTCATTCCGCCAATTCTGTTGAAAAACGTTTCTTAAATGGAACAAAACGGGGATAAACATAACTGAATTTGTCCAATAGAAACTCTCGTTTGCAACTGTTGGACTAATGATTACACCCAATATCAGCTACATGCAGGCAAGAGTGTGCAAGGCGGTATTGAATGTCACTGTCTGTCCATGTGTCACTGTCTGTCACATCAACATTTTATCTCGACCTGTGTGCACCTACGTAGTAAACTTTAATTCATAGGTTAGGTTGTAGCAACCTCATGATGGGTATAGGGAAAGTTTGAGTATCATGAAGTAGCCTAAACCTATTGTGGATACATTGAACTGGGTGAATGGAATATGAATGAGAGTCATCCAATATGCTGTAATAGAAATAAGGCCACGCTCATTTAAAAAAATTAGTCCTCCCTCATGTTAAACGGCACTGATCGCCTCTGATACATAGACATGGAATCACTGGCCACTTTAATAATGGAACACTAGTCACTTTAATAATGTTTACATACTGCTTTACTCATCTCATATGTATATACTGTATTCTATTCTATACTGTATTTTAGTCAATGCCACTCCGACATTGCTCGTCCTAATATTTATATATTTCTTAATTCCATTCTTTTACTTTTAGATTTGTGTATATTGTTGTGAATTGTTAGATACTACTGCACTGTTGGAGCTAGGAACACAAGCATTTTGCTACACCCGCAATAACATCTGCTAAATATGTGTATGTGACCACTAAAATGTGATTTGATTTGAATAGTTTTCTGTTCCCAAAACTAGAATCTGTCACGAACAGAGTGCACTAGGACCTAGATTCAACCTTATCAAGCGTTAACCGGCGATAGCCGACACCCGCGTAGCTGATGTTTTTGCGATGTCGGAGGTGTCAAATCGCTGAGCAGCTGCTCTTGCTCATTGTCACGAAGCCACACCCATCCCGCTCACGTGAGATGTTTAAGAACGAGAAAGTGTAGGCCATACAGAAATAAAGAGGATTTCTATCAGCCTAATCGAGGTGTAGATTACGTCTCAGACTCCTTGCTTGATCTGCCCACTGTGCATCATTCGCTCCCATTGTAAATGATGCGGATGTCCTATCTTGAGTTAGTTATAACAATCTTTGATATGGCTGACAGTGTCCATTCTAGTCTTTGTATTTCTATAGGTCTGAATGGCCCTTCAACCACTTCTGGGTATCAGGACAGCGATTACCCACCTCGTATTGGACGAAGATTTTTTCTTCAACGAGTCGGACGCGAAGGATATCCTACAGACACCCGACAAGGCCCAAATCCCCGTCATTCGCATGAGAAAGCGACTGAGATATCGTGGACGTAGGTCGGGGTGCCTTGTAAGGATCCGACGGCGAGCGAGCAAACTGCCTCTTCCATCAATCCTATTAGCCAATGTTCAATCATTTGAAAATAAATTAGATGACCTAAGATTACGGTTATCCTACCAACGGGATATTAAAAACGGTAATATCTTATGTTTCACCGAGTCGTAGCTGAACGACGACATGGATAACATACAGCTGGCGGGATATACGCTACATCGTCAGGATGGAACGGCTGACTCCGGTAAGACAAAGCTCATCACTAAGCTAAGGACCCTGGGACTAAACACCTCCCTCTGCAACTGGATCCTGGACTTCCTGACGGGCCGCCCCCAGGTGGTAAGGGTAGATAACAACACATCTGCCACGCTGATCCTCAACACGGGGGCCCCTCAGGGGTGCGTGCTCAGTTCCCTCCTGTACTCCCTGTTCACTCATGACTGCATGGCCAGGCACGACTCCAACACCATCATTAAGTTTGCCGACGACACAACAGTGGTAGGCCTGATCACAGACAACCATGAGACAGCCTATAGGGAGGAGGTCAGAGACCTGGCCGTGTGGTGCCAGGATAACAACCTCTCCCTCAACGTGATCAAGACAAAAGGCGATGATTGTGGACTACAGGAAAAAAAGAGGACTGAGCATGCCCCCATTCTCATCGACGGGGCTGTAGTGGAACAGGTTGAGAGCTTCAAGTTCCTTGGTGTCCACATCACCAAAAAACTATCATGGTCCAAACACACCAAGATAGTCGTGAAGAGGGCACGACAAAACCTATTCCCCCTCAGGAGACTGAAAAGATTTGGCATGGGTCCTCAGATACTCAAAAGGTTCTACAGCTGCACCATCGAGAGCATCCTGACTGGTTGCATCACCGCCTGGTATGGCAACTGCTCAGCCTCTGACCGCAAGGCACTACAGAGGGTAGTGCGTACGGCCCAATACATCACTGGGGCCAAGCTTCCTGCCATCCAGGACCTCTATACCAGGCGGTGTCAGAGGAAGGCTCTAAATATTATCAAAGTCCAGCCATCCTAGTCATAGACTGTTCTCTATGCTACCGCACGGCAAGCGGTACCGGAGCGCCAAGTCTAGGTCCAAAGGCTTCTTAACAGCTTCTACCCCAAGCCATAAGACTCCTGAACAGCTAATCATAGATTGAGTAATGCAAGATATGTAAACATTATTAAAGTAACTAGTGTTCCATTATTAAAGTGACTAGTGTTCCAGTAATCATATACATTACTTTAAATGCAAATACCTAGGAGGCTTAAAATAATTATACAAGGGATTGCTCCATAAAATAACATACGAAATAAAACAAAAAATATGACCATACATGTGTATGTTTCACATTAAATGGTCCTTTGTTAACGTCCAAAATCGGCTCTCTTTCCATTTCCCCTGAAAACAGAAACATCCGGTTGTTGGAGACTCGGCAGAGAAGAGTTCTCAAAGTTGCCATGTGCGTCCACTTATATCAGTACATTCGTAACAACCAAAAAATTAGGGCTATTCGATCAAATAAGCCTCAGGTTGCAAATTAGCAATTCAATTTTGTGTTGACCAAATTCTACACTCTCATTGACCTCCATACAGAAAATCCCCACTTCCTCTGTTTCTCGCTGTATTTTCGCAAGGAGTCAAGCCTCTCGCCGCTGTATTTTCGCAAGGAGTCAAGCCTCTCGCCGCTGTATTTTCGCAAGGAGTAAAGCCTCTCGCTTCGTCTCTTCCTCTGCTTCTCGCTGTATTTTCGCAAGGAGTCAAGCCTCTCGCCGCTGTATTTTCGCAAGGAGTCAAGCCTCTCGCTTCGTCTCTTCCTCTGCTTCTCGCTGTATTTTCGCAAGGAGTCAAGCCTCTCGCCGCTGTATTTTCGCAAGGAGTCAAGCCTCTCGCTTCGTCTCTTCCTCTATGTAGTTATTCACAAGCTAGGCCTATTTGAAATATCACCATCTCATGGCCGCATTTACCCACCAGCTTCAGTAGCTTGCATACCCCCAAAAAGGTGAAAACTACATTGAAAATCCCATTCAATTTTTACCCAACGTTTTTTTATTTATTACTAAAACATAACATAATTCATGATGGTTTTAATTTTATTTTAGCTCGTTTTGGAGTGATACGTTTCAGTACAATTTGAATTTTTCAAACAGGTTTTTTAATTATTTTATTTATTTTTGTTTTTCCATGATTTATTTTTGTTTTAGGGCTCTATTCAATCTACATATATTGCTGAAGCGTTCCAGATTGCGCAATAGAATTGTGAAGTTCATTTCCTATTAATCTAACATCTGCAGCATTTACCGTGAATGCAGTCTTCGCTAACACAGGAATAATGCCTTTAAATTTCAATCACACTTTAACGCTGAATTTCCATGATACAGATTTAAGAGCTCTTAGTTTCAGTTTACTATAATAACCTTGAGTCTCTCTCACACACACACACACACACACAGAGAGAGAGAATATCACTGAACTGGAGTAACCCTCTTTTAAGGTGAGGCCATACCTCTCGGCCAATCACAATGCTACCAGAATCAGGCAGTGTGCCCTGAGCCAATCAACAGGGTTGTGTTTTTTGCTCCTCTTTTACAGCCTTTTGAAATACTATTTAATGTAATTAATGTATTTAATGAAATACTATTTAATGTGATTAAGGTATTTAATGAAATACTATTTAATGTGATTAATGTATTTAATGAAATACTATTTAATGTGAGGAACTAAACACTCCAGATCTCCTGGGATGGGCTGGCTCTGGCTATGTTGGCAGGCTACTTACTATTGACTAGTCATTCATAGACACAGATAACACACAAAGAAGAAATCCCACCATGTCTAACCCAGAACCGTCCAAACACTCAAATAAAATAAAATTGTATTTGTCACAATGCGCCGAATACAACAGGTGTAGACCTTACTGTGAAATGCTTACTTACAAGCCCTTAACCAACAATGCAGTTTTAAGAAAATAAGAGTTAAGAAAAAAAAACATAAAAAAACAACATAAAAAGTAAAACAATAAAATAACAATAATGAGTCTATATACAGGGGGTACCAGTATTGAGTCAATGTGCGAGGGTACAGGTTAGTCGAGGTAATATGTACACTACCATTCAAAAGTTTGGGGTCACTTAGAAATGTCCTTGTTTTCGAAAGAAAAGCAATTTTTTTGTCCATTAAAATAACACCAAATTGATCAGAAATACAGTGTAGACATTGTTAATGTTTTGTAGCTGTTGTAGCTGGAAACAGCTGATTTTTAATGGAATATCTACATAGGCGTACAGAGGCCCATTATCAGCAACCATCAGTCCTGTGTTCCAATGGCACGTTGTGTTTGCTAATCCAAGTTTATCATTTTAAAAGGCTAATTGATCATTAGAAAACCCTTTTGCAATTATGTTAGCACAGCTGAAAACTACTGTGCTGATTAAAGAAGCAATAAAACTGGCCTTCTTGAGACTAGTTGAATATCTGGAGAATCAGCAATTGTGGGTTCTATTATAGGCTCAAAATGGCCAGAAACAAAATAACTTTCTTCTGAAACTCGTTAGTCTATTCTTGTTCTGAGAAATGAAGGCTATTCCATGCGAGAAATTGCCAAGAAACTGAAGATCTCATAAAACGCTGTGTACTACTCCCTTCACAGAACAGCGCAAACTGTCTCTAACCAGAATAGAAAGAGGAGTGGGAGGCCCCGGTGCACAACTGAGCAAGAGGACAAATACATTAGAATGTCGAGTTTGAGAAACAGGCGCCTCACAGGTCCTCAACTGGCAGCTTCATTAAATAGTACCCACAAAACACCAGTCTCAACGTCAACAGTGAAGAGGCGACTCCGGGATGCTGACCTTCTAGGCAGAGTTGCAAAGAAAAAGCCATATCTCAGACTGCCCATCTTAATCTTTAATTTTTATTGGCCAGTCTGAGATATGGCATTTTAAATGGACAAAATAATTGCTTTTCTTTCTTTCAATAAAACTGGCCTTCTTGTTCTTGTAGCGTCAGTAGGCTCGCGTCAACTCCCCTTACAACTCCTCACCTCCCTCCGACAGCTCCTTGCCTCACCCGAAACACCCTCTTTTCCCCCCGACACCCCTTCTCCTCCCCAGACATCACCTCTCCTCCCCCCGAAACAGCAAATCAAGAATGTCAGTAATCCAAATGCAATCTGTGTCTACACTACCGGTCAAAGGTTTTAGAACACCTACTCATTCAAGGGTTTTTCTTTATTTTGACTATTTTCTACATTGTAGAATAATAGTGAAGACATCAAAACTATGAAATAACACACATGGAATCATGTAGTAACCAAAAAAGTGTTAAACAAATCAAAATATATTTTATATTTGAGATTCTTCAAATAGCCACCCTTTGCCTTGATGACAGCTTTGCGCACTCTTGGCATTCTCTCAACCAGCTTCATGAGGTAGTCACCTGGAATGCATTTCAATTAACAGGTGTGCCTTCTTAAAAGTTAATTTGTGGAATTTCTTCCCTTCTTAATGCGTTTGAACCAATCAGTTGTGTTGTGACAAGGTAGGGGGGGTATACAGATGATAGCCCTATTTGGTAAAAAAATCAAGTCCATATTATGGCAAGAACAGCAAAAATAAGCAAAGAGAAACGACAGTCCATCATTACTTTAAGACATAAAGGTCAGGTCAATACGGAATTTCTTTTGAAAGTTTCTTCAAGTGCAGTCGCAAAAACCATCAAGCGCTATGATGAAACTGGCTCTCATGAGGACCGCCACAGGAATGGAAGACCAAGAGTTACCTCTGCTGCAGAGGATAAGTTCATTAGAGTTACCAGGCTCAGAAATTGCAGCCAAAATATATGCTTCAAAGAGTTCAATTAACAGACATATCTCAACATCAACTGTTCAGAAAAGACCGTGTGAATCAGGCCTTCATCGTCGAATTGCTGCAAAGAAACCACTACTAAAAGGACACCAATAAGAAGAAGAGACTTGCTTAGGCAAAACACAAGCAATGGACATTAGACCGGTGGAAATGTGTCCTTTGGTCTGGAGTCCAAATTGAAGATTTTTGGTTCCAACCGCCGTGTCTTTGTGAGACGCCGTGTGGGTGAATGGATGATCTCTGCATGTGTATTTCCCACAGTAAAGCATGGAGGAGGTGGTGTTATAGTGTGGGGGTGCTTTGCTGGTGACACCGTCTGTGATTTATTTAGAATTCAAGGCACACTTAACCAGCATGGCTACCACAGTATTCTGCAGCGATACACCATCCCATCTGGTTTGAGCTTAGTGGCACTATCATTTGTTTTTCAACAGGACAATGACCCAACACACCTCCAGGCTGTGTAAGGGCTATTTTACCAAGAAGGAGAGTGATGAAGTGTTGCATCAGATGACCTGGCCTCCACAATCCCCCGACCTCCACCAAATTGAGATGGTTTGGGATGAGTCAGACTGCAGAGTGAAGGAAAAGCAGCCAACAAGTGCTCAGCATATGTGGGAACTCCTTCAAGACTGTTGGAAAAGCGTTCCAGGTGAAGCTGGGTTGAGAGAATGCCAAGAGTGTGCAAAGCTGTCATCAAGGCAAAGGGTGGCTACTTTGAAGAATCTCAAATATAAAATAGATTTTGATTTGTTTAACACTTTTTTCTGGTTACTACATGATTCCATATGTGTTATTTCATAGTTTTGACGTCTTCACTATTATTCTACAATGTAGAAAATAGTCAAAATTAAGACAAACCCTTGAATGAGTCGGTGTTCTAAAACTTTTGACCGGTAGTGTAAATATCATCGGTAGTGTATCCAGTATATACGCACCAAAAATATAGTAAGAATGTACAGCAGTAGATATATTACAGTGAGATATGTCAAGAATCCAACGGTGTGTATAAACAGTGGAACATAAAATGCAATGTAGAGTAGTGGAACATTAGAATGTCAAGAATACAGTTAGCAGGGAGTGTTTAAATAGAGGCATGGATGTCAATGGAGTGAGCTGTACTCTCAGGCCCATGGGAGATGTCCTTTACTAGGCAGGGAGTTTAGAACAAGATGAATAGAGCTCCAGAGGTCACAAGGTCAATGGGCATGAGGGAGAATGCCCAAGTGAATAGGTGTGTCTGTGTGAGTGAGTGAGTGTGTGAACCTGTCCCACAGGGGGGCAGAGCAGGCAGCCCCTTTGGAGGCTGGCTGCTCTGTCCCCCTTTTTTTTTGGCCTGCTGCACCTCTGGAGGTTAAGGGAGTAAGCTGTACTCTCAAGCCATAATGAATATATAGTGTGAAGAAAAAAAAAACTGTGTAAAAGAAACGGGAAGTGTCCAGTGTTTCATGTCTCAGTGGAAGGCGGTACAGTTGACTACAAGGTGGTGATGCAGCCCGACGAAATGCTCTGTAGAGGTTTTTGAGGGTCTTCGCTGCCAATGACGAATTTCTTCAGCCTCCCGAGATTGTAGAGGCGCTGTTGCACCTGTGGTGGGACCATTTCAGGTCCTCAGTGATGTGCACGCCGAGGAACTTGGAAGCTTTTGACCCTCTCCACTGCGGCCCCGTCAATGTGGATGGGGGGGGCGTGCTCCCTCTGCTGTCTCCTGTAGTCCACGATCAGCTCCTTTTTTTATTTTGATGTTGAGGGAGAGGTTATCCATGTAGAATATAGAGAAATATTTAGGGAATGGGGACTGTCTAATTGTAAGATTCTTTTCAACAAATTAGAAAATAATCTTAAATTAAATAAGCAGAGATGCAGAGAATTAGGTTAATGTTAAGAGTAACCCAAAGTTAATTAGAGCTAAGTTGCTAAGATACAGGCACCCTTCCTAACTCAGTTGCCGGAGAGGAAGGAAGCCGCTCAGGGATTTCACCATGAGGCCAAGGGTGACTTTAAAAACAGTTACAGAGTTTAATGGCTGTGATAAAATAAAGGAGAAAACCTGAGGATGGATCAACAACATCGCAGTTACTGCACAACACTAACAGAGTGAAAAGAAGGAAGCCTGTACAGAATAAAACTATTCCAAAACATGCATCCTGTTTGCAACAAGGCAAAAAATAAGGTAAAACTGCAAAATATGTGGCAAAGAAATGAACTTTATGTCCTCAATACAAAGTGTTATGTTTGGGGAAAATCCAACACAACCTCCCACTGACCCTCTCTCTCTCCGAAATATGCTTCTAGAAACTTCATAGGCGTATTAAGAGATTAACAGTAAGTACAAAATCCAAATGCCATTTCCCCACTTCTGATGGAAAGTGACGTTTTCTCTTTGAGGAGTCTTGTGGTGTCTAGTGGGAGGGAGGGGGGGGGGACAGAGGAGGATGGGGGGGAGGAGGTGGTCTGGGGGGAGACAGGCAGGTGTGGATTAACCCTTTAGATGTTGAATGTGCAGTATATCCTGCAGTATATCCACTGAGCTAGGGCAGGTGTGGTCCCTATGGGTGCCTCTATAGTCCCTATGGGTGCCCCTTTGATCCCTATGGGTGCCCCTTTGATCCCTATGGGTGCCCCTTTGATCCCTATGGGTGCCCCTATGATCCCTATGGGTGCCCCAATGGGTGCCCCTATGGTCCCTATGGGTGCCCCTATGGTCCCTATGGGTGCCCCTATGGGTGCCTCTATAGTCCCTATGGGTGCCCCTTTGATCCCTATGGGTGCCCCTTTGATCCCTATGGGTGCCCCTATGATCCCTATGGGTGCCCCTATGGGTGCCCCTATGGTCCCTATGGGTGCCCCTATGGGTGCCCCTATGGTCCCTATGGGTGCCCCTATGATCCCTATGGGTGCCCCTATCACCCCTATGGTCCCTATGGGTGCCCCTATGGGGGTGATGGGGCACCCATTGGGATCATAGGGACACTCCTTAATCTACTATAGTATTCTATGTTTAAGTGATATTATACCATGGCATTGCTGAATACTTGTTTCTGATTGGCTTGAAGGGCATTCTAGAGCGTGCATTATTTCCCTGTAAAGCATGGTATATTTGCACTTTCTATGAGATGCTTTTGAAAGCAAAAGTCGAATTGAAAACATTATTGGCATCGTTGAATTATATTTTTATAATGGCTTAATATGCTCATTTCCTGACGATGGCTCACCGCTCTTTGTACTTGGAGACTTCAACCTCCCGACGTCTTCGATTCATTTCTTTCCCTTTCCCAATCCCCTCCAACACACAAGGCAATAGGCTTGACTTCATCTTTACTAGAGGCTGTTCGCCTACTAATCTCACTGCAACCTCCCTCCAGGTCTCTGATCACTACTTAGTTTCCTTTTCGGTCTCCCTTTCCTCCAACCATAACCACTCAGCCCCTACCCAGATGGTAATGCGCCATCGCAATCTTTGCTCTCTCTCTCCCACTACTCTCTCCTCTTCTATTCTATCATCTCTCCCTTCTGCTAAATCCTTCTCCCTCCTGTCTCCTGATTCTGCCTCTTCGACCCTACTCTCCTCATCCTATGACTCGCACTGTCCCCTTTCCCCCCCGGCGGCTCGGCCTTCCCCTCCCGCTCAGTGGCTGAGTGACTCATTGCGACCTTAGAGAGCAGGGCTGCGGGCAGCTGAGCAAGAATTGAGGAAAACTAAACTTCCGGTGGACCTATCACCCTCACTCCCTCCTCTCTACCTTCTCTTCCCCTGTATCCACTGCTAAAGCCACTTTATATCACTCAAAATGTCAAGCTTCTGCCTCTAACCCTAGCAAACTCTTTTCCACCTTCTGTGGATGACCACTTTGAAAAGAAGGTTGACGACATCCGCTCCTTATTCACTCAGCCTATTGAGTCCACTGTTCCCACTCACACAGAACGATCCTACGCCTTGACCACTTTCTCGCCTCGCTCTCCAGATGAAATCCTGCGACTAGTGAGGTCTGGCCGCCCGATAACCTGCCCGCTCGACCCCATCCCCTCCTCCCATTCCGCATGTCCCTCATCAACTTATCCCTGACCATTGGCTGCATCCCCTCCAACTTCAAAATGGCCCGAGTCGCTCCCTTCTTCAAGAAACCAAACACTTGACTCATCTGACTTCAAAAACTATAGACCTGTATCCTTTCTTTCTTTTCTTTCCAAAACACTTAAGTGTGTTGTCTCTGATCAACTCTCCCGTCATCTCTCTCAGAACGATCTTCTTGACCCTAACCAGTCAAGCTTCAAGATGGGTCACTCAACCGAGACAGATCTAGGAGGATGACACAGAGAAGAGCAATCTGCTGCCTTTGACACCATGAACCATCAGATCCTCCTCTCCACCCTCTCAGGGCTGGGCATCTCAGGCCCTGCACACTCTTGGATTGCATCCTACCAGGCAGGTCGCTCCTACCAGGTGACGTGGAGAGGATCTGTGTCTGCACCACGTACTCTCACTACTGGTGTCCCCCGGGTCTCGGTTCTAGGCCCTCTCCTCTTCTCTCTATACACCAAGTCACTCAGCTCCATCATATCCTCACATGGTCTCTTCTCTCATTGCTATGTGGATGACACTCAACTACTTTTCTCCTTTCCCCCTTCTGACACCCAGGTGGCGATATGCATCTCTGCGTGCCTGGCAGATATCTCAGCTTGGATGTTGGCCCACCACCTCAAGCTCAACCTTGTCAAGATGGAGTTGCTCTTCCTCCCGGGGAAAGCCTGTCCGCTCAAAGACCTCTCCATCACGGTTGACAACTCCACAGTGTCGTCCTCCCGGAGTGCAAAGAAACTTGGCGTGACCCTGGACAACACCCTGTCGTTCTCTGCAAACATCAAAGCAGTGACTCGCTCCTGCAGGTTCATTCTCTACAACAACCTTAGAGAACCACCCTACCTCACACAGGAAGCAGCACAGGTCCTAATCCAGGCACTTGTCATCTCCCGTCTGGACTACTGCAACTCACTGTAGGCTGGACTACTGCAACTCACTGTTGGCTGGACTACTGCAACTCACTGTTGGCTGGACTACTGCAACTCACTGTTGGCTGGACTACTGCAACTCACTGTTGGCTGGACTACTGCAACTCACTGTTGGCTGGACTACTGCAACTCACTGTTGGCTGGACTACTGCAACTCACTGTTGGCTGGACTACTGCAACTCACTGTAGGCTGGGCTCCCCGCTTGTGCCATCAAACCCCTTTAACTTATCCAGAATGCTGCAGCCCGCCTGGTTTTCAACCTTCCCAAGTTCTCCCATGTCACCCCGCTCCTACACACGCTCCACTGGCTTCCAGTCGAAGCTTGCATCCACTACAAGACCATGGTGCTTACCTACGGAGCAGCGAGAGGAACTGCCCCTCCCTACCTTCAGGCTACGCTCAAACCCTACACCCCAACCCGAGCACTCCGTTCTGTCACCTCTGGTCTCTTGGCCCTCCCACCACAAGCTCTTCTCTGTCCTGGCACCCCAATGATGGAACCAACATCCCCCTGAAGCTAGGACAGCAGAGTCCCTGCCCGTCTTCCGAAAGCACCTGAAACCCTTCCTCTTCAAAGAGTACCTTAAATAATCCCCTCCTAACCTCGACCCCCCAAAAAAAAAAAAAAAAACTGTAAGTCGCTCCCTGCTAAATGACAAAAAAATATATTTAAAAAAATATTATTATTATATTATTAATATTAAAATGCAAGCTAGGGCTGATGGTTTGGTTAGCTAAACTAGCAAGTCTGTTTGGTTACCACGGTAACTACTGTAGCTATCTAGTAAGACTTGCTAGCTACTTCAGTGGATGTTGAACATATTTCTAGTGGCAAATGTGTTACATTTTAGCCATGGTATAAATGGGACAATCAACTCTGGGGATCTACGCGTTCTCTGGAAAATAATGCAACTCAGTGGAAGGTCAGTTCCACACCTTCCACGTCATTCATTATTTTCTAGAGAACGCATAGCCCCTGGTTGATTACCCCTTACATGCCAGAGAAGCCGGTGTTTGGAGGATATATTGGCATGGGTGTTCATCGAGGGCCGGCAAACCGTGCTAATATATCTTCCAAACACCGGCTTCGAGGTCATTATCAACAGGTTACCAACATATTCAAATAATGATTGACATATTTTCATTAAAAACTTTACTTTGATGAATTTATTCATACTATTTCATCCTTCCATGAGATATAGTCCAAACACAATTCTAGGGTTGCTACCCAAGCCGGCTGGTCGTTGGGTTGCCAGAGACGCGACCCAGTCGTTAAGTCTTTTTGTTCTAAACCCAGTCGTTCATTCTAAATGTTCCATTGCCATGATGGCTGGTAACGTTCTCATCCCTTGCTTGCTAGCTAGCCAACTTTGGCTAACACAGTCACGTGAAACAGTGCAGCCAGAATAACAGCAAAGTAGCTGCATTGGTGTTTGTTGAAGCTGTTTTCTAGTTATTTTGGGGGGGGATTCATCGATAACAATGAGCTAATGATGTGCGATTTCGCCTGGCATTGAGCATTTGCTCTCTCGCCAGGTCACTGTTCAGAGGAGATAACCAACTACCCAGCTAACACAATCACTTCAAACTGAAGCTGGAATGACAGCAAACTAACTGCATTTCGGGTTTTTCTATTGACATTTCTTTGTATATAGATATCCATAAAAATAATACAGATTTATGATTGACTGGCTGAGAAAAGCTGCCTGCCTGCCTGATGGTCTCGTCCCGACTCCCAACACTTTTACTACTGTGGGACAGCTGGAGATCGAATTTCAATATTGAAACAATGTTGCAAATGTCGGAGAGACAGACAGCAAGGTTGTACAAATCTCTGCTGTTGAAAACCAATTGCTAGTCTAAAAGAAATGTGGCGATAATATCTAGATGCTTTTTATAGTGGAGATCATGTTTATAAAAGTGCCTGGCTGGGCTGATGAGACAGTGGATTGCGCAGTCAGATGGAACAGAGTAAATAGGCATTTTAACATCATCGATTTAGCCGGTGGTAACTTGCTGGAATACACACTGGCTGGAACGCGGTTCTAACCAATCAGCATCCAGGATTAGACCCACCCGTTGTATAAAAAGAGCTACAAAAGGGAAGACGACGGCCTAGTTCAATACAGTTCACAAGGGCCTCCTAATACACTGGATACTAGCCAAGGAGAAACACGGACAGTCCATAAGAGCCTTGTACTGTCAGAAGGAATGCGTAAGAAGAGTTTTGATGTAGGCTAGTTCCATCATAAAGCGGTTTAGCTGATTATCTAGGCCTGGCTGGTTGGGTGCGGTGGTTGGTGGAGCGAGAGAAGAGGATTGGACTGGGATGGGATGGGATGGGATGGGCTGGGTTATGGGGTTTATTGTTACTGTACTGGGATAGGATTGGGCTGAGCATCTCTGAGAATCAGAAAAACTTTTATTCACCATTGGAGGGAAGGATGAGGATTATTAGGGTAGATTTAAAAAGGACTACTGTTCAAAGCTTATTGTACACTTTTCTCATCTTCCAATATTTCATGGATTGAACACGGCAACTTTCAGGATGAATCAAGCCACTATTTTTGAGACAATCATAATATTACAAAATATACAGAACCACAACCCTGTAATTAAACACAGCAAAAATAAAACAATAACAAACCTCTAAAAATGTCACAAATGCGGCACGTAAGTTCACCCCTGAATAGTAACACGCCACTGAAACAATGCGTGATACTGGCGACTTTTAGCAGGCAGCAATTAAATCGCGCAGCAATCAAAAATAACTAAGCCATAATATTGAAGGACTCAGCTACCTAACTCCTAATTACCTTTTTATTCCCCCTTCCCGCTTGCATGGCCCCCCCACCTCATTTTGGGCAAATGCCAGACGGGCTGGTCCATTTTTAGACCAGTTGGCCTGTCTAACTTGGTTTTCTTGTGCAAAATGATCATTACATGATCATTAAACCAGCAGACACTGCCCTCCATGGAGCGAGTTGGACACCCCTGATAAGGAATAGGTTGTCATGGAGCGAGTTGGACACCCCTGATAAGGACTAGCTTGTCATGTGGCACACAGCCACTCTACTCTAGAGCAGGAGTATTCATCTCTTACCCTACGGAGGTCCGGAGCCTGCTGGTTTTCTGTTCTACCTGATAATTAATTGCACCCACCTGGTGTCCCAGGTCTAAATCACTCCCTGCTTAGAGGGGAACAATGAAAACATGCAGTGGAACTGGCTTGGAGGTCCAGAGCGGAGTTTGAGGGCTGTAGAGCATCCAAAGCCACTCACTAGGTGTGTTGTATTGTCCAGAGACTGTAAAGTGTTGGTGACCCCAGAAATAAATAAAAAAGGTCAAGTCTGTGTGGCGTGGCCTGTTGGGAACACACATGGCTGCCCTAATACCTTTGTGGTTGCACTCTCCTGAAGGCTGAAGTTCAGGAACGGGCCCAAAATGACTGTGAATCAGTTCTACCTGGGTCGTGTTGATAATGGCAGGAGTTCTACCTGGGTCGTGTTGATAATGGCAGGAGTTCTACCTGGGTCGTGTTGATAATGGCAGGAGTTCTACCTGGGTCGTGTCATAATGGCAGAGGTTCTACCTGAGTCGTGTTGATAAGGACAGGGTTTCTCAACGTTCTCCATTCCTGGGAATTGCAACAGAAAACGACTTCATCTTATTGGACATGTTCAGGTGAGAACCTCCAAGTTTCAAACTATTTTCTTCTGTTTCGTGCCAACTGAACCCGACCCAGTGTAAGGGGTCTAGGTCACAACTCTCCAGATTGGCCATTTGTTTGATTCACACCCTGCAACGGGAATGTATCCGTTGTGACCTTCAGCAAAAAGACCTGCAGCTTCTCATTGATTGGCTCTGGTGGATGGGCAGTTCTCTTGTGATTGGATGTTCCCTCTCACCAGTTGTGTTTTCCATAAAAGGTGGGGTCGCAGCCGTTGAAAAAAAGTAATAATAGTGCACTATATGGGGACTAGGGTGTCATATCAGATGAGTAGCCTTGGCAACTAAAGGGGTGTGGTCAAGGTGAGCCATGGAAGAGGCACCTGTCAGGTGACCTGCCAAAGGGGTATTTAGGCTAGAGAGTTTTGAATACGCCTGGACAAAAATTGAAAAGTAGATGAAAAAAAATGTAATTGAAGCCTGTAATGCCTGACCTTCAGCAGGGTCACCACCTCCACAGCCTGTGGTGCCTGGCCTCCAATGTCCAGCAGGGGCTGGTCTTGTACTTTCTCAAATCAAATACATTTTTATTTGTCACATGCGCCGAATACAATGGGTGTAGACAACCGTGAAATGCTTATTTATGAGCCCTTCCCAACGACGTAACAGTACCAGATCAATGTGGAGCTATATACAGGGAGTACCAGATCAATGTGGAGCTATATACAGGGAGTCCCAGGACCAGATCAATGTGGAGCTATATACAGGGAGTCCCAGGACCAGATCAATGTGGAGCTATATACAGGGAGTACCAGTACCAGATCAATGTGGAGCTATATACAGGGAGTACCAGTACCAGATCAATGTGGAGCTATATACAGGGAGTACCAGTACCAGATCAATGTGGAGCTATATACAGGGAGTACCAGTACCAGATCAATGTGCAGAGGTACGAAGTATTTGAGGTAGATATGTACATGAAGGCAGGGTAAAGTGACTAGGCATCAGGATAGATAATAATAAGGTATTTGAGGTAGATATGTACATGAAGGCAGGGTAAAGTGACTAGGCATCAGGATAGATAATAATAAGATATTTGAGGTAGATATGTACATGAAGGCAGGGTAAAGTGACTAGGCATCAGGATAGATAATAATAAGATATTTGAGGTAGATATGTACATGAAGGCAGGGTAAAGTGACTAGGCATCAGGATAGATAATAATAAGGTATTTGAGGTAGATATGTACATGAAGGCAGGGTAAAGTGACTAGGCATCAGGATAGATAATAATAAGATATTTGAGGTAGATATGTACATGAAGGCAGGGTAAAGTGACTAGGCATCAGGATAGATAATAATAAGGTATTTGAGGTAGATATGTACATGAAGGCAGGGTAAAGTGACTAGTCATCAGGATAGATAATAATAAGGTATTTGAGGTAGATATGTACATGAAGGCAGGGTAAAGTGACTAGTCATCAGGATAGATAATAATAAGGTATTTGAGGTAGATATGTACATAAGGCAGGGTAAAGTGACTAGTCATCAGGATAGATAATAATAGGTATTTGAGGTAGATATGTACATGAAGGCAGGGTAAAGTGACTAGTCATCAGGATAGATAATAATAAGGTATTTGAGGTAGATATGTACATAAGGCAGGGTAAAGTGACTAGTCATCAGGATAGATAATAATAAGGTATTTCAGGTAGATATGTACATGAAGGCAGGGTAAAGTGACTAGGCATCAGGATAGATAATAATAAGGTATTTGAGGTAGATATGTACATGAAGGCAGGGTAAAGTGACTAGGCATCAGGATAGATAATAATAAGGTATTTGAGGTAGATATGTACATAAGGCAGGGTAAAGTGACTAGGCATCAGGATAGATAATAATAAGGTATTTGAGGTAGATATGTACATGAAGGCAGGGTAAAGTGACTAGGCATCAGGATAGATAACACAAGTAAAATAAAGCATTAGCAAATTATGATTGTAAAAGTGTGTGTTTGTGTTGTGTCTGTATATACAGTGCATTCGGAAAGTATTTAGACCCCTTGACTTTTTCCACATTTGGTTACGTTACAGCCTTATTCTAAAATGGATTAAAAAACTCAATCTACAAAAAACAATACCCCATAATGACAATATTTTTTTTTTACATTTTTGCACATGCTTTAAAAATACAAAAACTGAAAACATCACATTACATAAATATTCAGACCCTTTACGCAGTACTTTGTTGAAGCACCTTTGGCAGCAATTACAGCCTCGAGACTTCTTGGGTATGACGCTACAAGCTTGGCACGCCTGAAATTTGAGGAGTTTCTCTCACGGTATGAGATGGTAATTGTGAAAGGGCATGCTCCTGACACCGCTCATTCTGGCATCACATTATGCATTCAAGGGACTTCACAGGTTACAAGTGGGGGAAGTGAAATTCTTGAGAATCGCTGAATTGAAAGTGAAACAGATTGTCTACTGTAGCTTGACTGTTCTGCTGTACTGAGTGGTGGTATGGTGGGAAAGTCCTCCCCCATATCCCGTCTCCCACGGTAGGCACCCATGCTGTGGGCTGAATTTCCCCTCCACATCAAGGATTTGCTTGTATTTGGTGCCATTCATTGTTCCCTCTATCCTTACCAGCCTCCCCAGTCCCTGCCACTGAAAAGCATCGCCATAGCATGATGCCGCCATGTTTCACAGTAGGGATGGTGTTAGACGGGTGATGAGCAGTGCCTGGTTTCCTCCAAACATAGCACTTTGCATTCAGGTCAAAAGAGTTACATTTTTGTCTCATCAGAACACAGAGTTTTTTTGCAAACTCCAGGTGTGCTGTCATGTGACTTTTTGTCAGGAGTGGCTTCCATCTTGCCACACTTCCATAAATCCCAGATTGGTGAAGTGCTGTAGAGACCGTTGTCCTTCTGGCAGGTTCTCCCATCTCAGCCAACGAACTCTGTAGTTCTGTCAGAGTGGTCATTGAGTTCCTGGTCACCTCCCTGACCAAGGTCCTTCTTGCCTGGTTGCTCAGTTTGGTCGGACGGCCAGCTCTAGGCAGAGTCTGGGTATTTCCATATTTTTTCCAATTTCTCAATGATGGAGACCACTGTGCTCTTGGAAACGTTCAACACTCTAGAAATTGTTTTATACCCTTCCCCAGTTACACACACATACACAAAAAAAGTATGTGGACACCCCTTCAAATTAGTGGATTCTGCTATTTCAGCCACGCCAGTTGCTGACAGGTGTATAATATTGAGCACACAGCCTTGCAATCTCCATAGACAAACATTGGCAGTAGAATAGACTTACTGAGGAGCTCAGTGACTTTCAACGTGGCAATGTCCTAGGACATCACCCTTCCAACAAGTCAGTTCGTCAGATTTCTGCCCTGCTAGAGCTGCCCCGGTCAACTGTAAGTGCTGTTACTGAAACGTCTAGGAGCAACAATGGCTCAGCCGCGAAGTGGTAGGCCACACAAGCTCACAGAACGGGACCGCCGCGTAAAAATAGTTTGTCTCGCAACACTCACTACCGAGTTCCAAACTGCCTCTGGAAGCAACGTCAGCACAAGAACTGTTCGTCGGGAGCTTCATGAAATGGGTTTCCATGGCCGAGCAGCCGCACACAAGCCTAAGATCACCATGCGCAATGCCAAGCATCAACTGGAGTGGTGTAAAGCTTGCCGCCATTGGATTCTGGAGCAGTGGAAACACGTTCTCTGGAGTGATGAATCACACTTCACCATCTGGCAGTCTGACAGATTAATCTGGGTTTGGCGGATGCCATTTTTCATGGTTCGGGCTAGGCCCCTTAGTTCCAGTGAAGGGAAATCTTAATGCTACAGCATACAATGAGATTCTAGCCAATTCTGTGCTTCCAACTTTGTGGCAACAGTTTGGGGAAGGCCCATTCCTGTTATTTCAGCATGACAATGCCCCTGTGCACAAAGCAAGGTCCACACAGAAATGGTTTGTCGAGATCGGTGTGGAAGAACTTGACTGGCCTGCACAGAGCCCTGATTTCAACACCTTGGGGGATGAATCGGAAACGCCGACAGCGAGCCAGGCCTAATCGCCCAACATCAGTGCCCGACCTCACTAATGCTCTTATGGCTGAATGGAAGCAAGTCCCTCCAGCAATGTTCCAACATCTAGTGGAAAGCCTTCCCAGAAGAGGAGGCTGTTATAACAGCAAAGGGGGACTCCATATTAATGCCCATGATTTTGGAATGAGATGTTCAACGAGCAGCTGTCCACATACTTTAGGTCATGTAGGGTATTATGCCGCATCACAATTCTATCTGGGAGACCGTCAGCTGTGACCGGTGTCTCTTCCTAAATCATTGTCCAATCAACTGAATTTACCACAAGGTTGTAGAGACATCTCAATCCTCATTTTCCCGTACATTTGCAAAACAAATCTAAGAAACATGCTTTCACTTTGTCGTTACGGGGAATTGTGTGTAGATGAACGGGAGAAAGAAAAATCTATGTCATCCATTTTGAGTTCAGGCCGTAACAAAATGTTGAAATAAGTCAAGGGGTATGAATACTTTTCTGAAGGGGACTGGACATGCAGGCACACACACACACACACACACACACACACAGTATGGAGCAGGTGCTTCCTGCCACGTGGGCTAGGTGACAGTAATGTAACTGACCTGAGTGGACGTTGGGCACTATAAACAGAAGCATGAGAACACAGCAATGTTCACACAGGTAGTCAGTCATTTCAGTCTTTTTTTTTTTTTTTGCAGACGCTCTTACACAGTTAGTGAGTGCATATATATTTAATTTTTTTCATACTGGCCCCCCGTAGGAATCGAACCCACAATCCTGCCGTTGCAAACGCCATGCTCTACCAACTGAGCTACATCCCTGCCGGCCATTCCCTCCCCTACCCTGGACGACGCTGGGCCAATTGTGTGCCGCCCCATGGGTCTCCCGGTCGCCGCCGGCTGCGACAGAGCCTGGACTCGAACCAGGATCTCTAGTGGCACAGCTAGCACTGTGATGCAGTGCCTTAGACCACTGCGCCACTCGGTGTGTGTGTGTACAGTAAGAACCAGTTAATAGACTTCAGAGCCCTGCCACCAAGTGAGAAAGGCTGTTTATTTAGACTGGGCGGTCTATGAGACTTCCTCCAACTGAACAGCAACAAGACAGAGGCAATGCTGATAGGCAGTCCCCTGCAGCTTCCACCCTGTCATAGATGGCTCCATCATCATCATCATCATCATCACCTCCTGCAGCTTCCACCCTGTCATAGATGGCCCCATCAACATCACCTCCTGCAGCTTCCACCCTGTCATAGATGGCCCCATCAACATCACCTCCTGCAGCTTCCACCCTGCCATAGATGGCCCCATCAACATCACCTCCTGCAGCTTCCACCCTGTCATAGATGGCCCCATCAACATCACCTCCTGCAGCTTCCACCCTGTCATAGATGGCCCCATCAACATCACCTCCTGCAGCTTCCACCCTGTCATAGATGGCCCCATCAACATCACCTCCTGCAGCTTCCACCCTGCCATAGATGGCCCCATCAACATCACCTCCTGCAGCTTCCACCCTGTCATAGATGGCCCCATCAACATCACCTCTTGCAGCTTCCACCCTGCCATAGATGGCTCCATCATCATCATCTCCTGCAGCTTCCATGCTGTCATAGATGACCACCTCATCCCTCTCTCCTCAGTCATTGCTAATTTGGGTGTGAAATTCAACCCTGCTCTCTCCTTCAACGGCCATGTTAGTCACGTCTATAATACATTGTTCTTTCACTTGAAGAACATCTCCCGCCTAAGACGCCGTCTCATCACATCACACCTAATCTATGCATTCATTTTCTCCAGGATTGATTATGGCAGTACTTGAGGGCCAGGCCTGCTAATTCAATTCATAAACTACATCTCATCCAAAACCGTGCTGCTAGGATTCTGACAAACAAACAAAAAATATCTTCCCACATCAACCCCCATCCTTGCTGCTGTCCATTGGCTACCTGTTCCTCAAAAGAATTGACTATAAAATTCTCCTCCTGGTCTACAATTCCCTAAATGGCATCGGACCCACCTACCGGTCAGACCTACTCTCCCCCTATGAACCTAAATGGTATCGGACCCACCTACCGGTCAGACCTACTCTCCCCCTATGAACCTAAATGGTATCGGACCCACCTACCGGTCAGACCTACTCTCCCCCTATGAACCTAAATGGTATCGGACCCACCTACCGGTCAGACCTACTCTCCCCCTATGAACCTAAATGGCATCGGACCCACCTACCGGTCAGACCTACTCTCCCCCTATGAACCTAAATGGTATCGGACCCACCTACCGGTCAGACCTACTCTCCCCCTATGAACCTAAATGGTATCGGACCCACCTACCGGTCAGACCTACTCTCCCCTATGAACCTAAATGGTATCGGACCCACCTACCGGTCAGACCTACTCTCCCCCTATGAACCTAAATGGTATCGGACCCACCTACCGGTCAGACCTACTCTCCCCCTATGAACCTAAATGGTATCGGACCCACCTACCGGTCAGACCTACTCTCCCCCTATGAACCTAAATGGTATCGGACCCACCTACCGGTCAGACCTACTCTCCCCCTATGAACCTCCATGCACCCCATGTTCAAACCACGCCAAACTCCTCCATGACCAGGATCCGCACAACAGGGGACCGGGCCTTTGCCTCCTATGCACCACGCCTATGGAACTCCCCTCCTGATCATCTCAGGGCTGTTCAGACTGTTGGGGCTTTTAAAGCTGGCCTTAAGACTCATCTCTATCAGCTGGCCTGCCATTATAGCCTTCCTCCTAGACTTTGATAATTGCTCTCATTTCTCCATTTTCTTTATTTTATGCACTTTTAGATTATTTTATGATTAAAAGCGCTTTACAAATGTAATGTAATAAGTGATTATTGATGATGGAGGGGCACCTCTACTGAGGACCTGCGTCACAACGCCAGGAGGTTGAGCCTACCATCACCCCACGCAGACCCAGCTACAACCAGAGGGGGCGATGGAGCGCAGGGGTTTCCCTACTCTGTGCAAAACACTGCACCCACATTACACAAATAATGCAACAACAAAAAAAAACATTAATTTTGGTTATCAGTAGGACACAAGAAAATTCTAAAATGGTTTTGTTTGGGTCAAGTCTCAGAAATCCTAGACCCCATGCTGGAACATTGTTAATGTAGGAGGCAACCGGTCTGCCTTAGGGAGACTAGTTGGGTCACAATCGGTCCAAAGTACGGCAGCCATTGCCCACTCAGTACACCCCTGGACAACATGAAAAAGACATAGGCCGGTGTCCAACCCCCTGACTACAGAATAAACACAACCTATAGTACTACCTAAATATATTTTATATTAACCCAAGATAGACCACAGCCTGTCGCTTCCAATGGGAGCAAATGAATTAGTTGGCAGAACAAGCGAGGTGGGCGGAGCCACGCACGCGCTAGCAAAGATCCTATTGGCGCCGTTCTAGCATGTATTTGCATATTTCGATTAAGGGGAACGCCTAATCTATGAAGTGCGCGTGTGCAATAACTAAATTCACCCTTGCACTCCTAAATCAACGCAATTTGAAAGTCTACAAAAAATATATATATATATATTTTAAAAAAACACCTACGTAACAGATTCTAGTTTTGGGAAGAGAAAACTATAGAGATCACATTTTTCGTCGATGAGAATACAAGCAGTACAATTCTCCCACAGCGCTTCTACTCATCGCCATATCTGGTGGTGAGGAGAAACGCCTACCAGATGAGTCAGATTTATACATCTGGTGAAACATCTGGCTCATTGTTCTATGGTACTAATCACATCCATATACTGTATAGAGGGTTGGGCCAATGCGCTTTTGTCTGAAAGTTACCGAGAGCGTGACCTTATCCTCCACAGTTTAAAACCTATGAAGATGTCTAGTGAAAGCAGATATGCAATTTGCTGACACCACAGACAGATACATATTATCCTGAATGCTAATCAATAAAAACGTCCTTAAATTCGCTACTCCGTTTTGCTTGCTTTCATAGGGAATTGTCGGAGGCGCTTTCGTATTAAGAATAAAAAGCCGCAGTCGCTGTAAAACCTGGCCGAACTCTATTCATGGGTCGTTCTACACAGGTGGTGTAAATTGGGGGTTAAAGATATATATATATATATTAACTAAAATAAAGTCACATGTATCCTATATTGTCACAACCTTTCAGCACGCGTCTTCCAACATGTCAGGTAGACACACACACACCTTACTGTATTGCATATTTGAAATATTTATCTGAATTTCTTACCAACCCACTAAATTTGTCACTGTAAAGAAGTGAGAACCATGCACAGTAGTGATCATTTTGATTAACCGATTACAGATTCATTCAAGAAAACGTTATTTGCATACCAAATTAACAAAAGAGTAAAAACATTTTGAACTGGATTTTTAAAACTTTTGAATTGTGAAATGGAATTTCTATTTTTCTGTCAAATGTTCAATGTTGACTGTATGAATCTGAAACTTGGATGGATAAGTAATTCAATGTTCATATTCGTCGCCAAACCCACTGGCTCCAGGCCATCTATAAATCACTGCTAGGCAAATCCCCACCTTATCTTAGCTCATTGGTCACCATAGCAGCACCCACCCGTAGTCTGCGCTCCAGCAGGTATATCTCACTGGTCATTCCCAAAGCCAACACCTCCTTTGGCCGCCATTCCTTCCAGTTCTCTGCTGCCAATGACTGGAACAAACTGCAAAAATCTCTGAAGCTGGAGACACTTATCTCCCTCACTAACTTTAAGCATCAGTTGTCAGAGCACCTTACCGATCACTGCACCTGTATACAGCCCATCTGAAATTAGCCCACCCAACTACCTCATCCCCATATTGTTATTTATTTTGCTCATTTGCACATCATCTCTTGCACATCTATCATTCCAGTGTTAATACTAATTGTAATTATTTTGCACTATGGCCTATTTATTGCCTTACCTCCATAACTTGCTACATTTGCACACACTGTATATATATTTGTGGTATTTTTGACTTTGTTTTGTTTTACCCCATATGTAACTGTTGTTGTTTTTAATCGCACTGCTTTGCTTTATCTTGGCCAGGTCGCAGTTGTAAATGAGAACTTGTTCTCAACTGGTTTACCTGGTTAAATAAAATAAAATCAGTCAAGACATGCAGTCATTTTTCAGTTCTTGTATTAGTAGTAACTGACAGTAAGAAATGCCACCCCATGTCTATTTTCTGGTTGGAGTTGCGCCACATCGTTTAATTTCAGTTCTCTTTTTTGGAACTGAGAAGCCAAGAGAGCGTGACAGGTGGTGGCAAACCCTTTTCTACAAATCCACGTAACTTCCTTGATTGTGACGTTCTGACCAGTACGTAGTAACAGATGCAGCCTGAAACCTTCTTTCATGTTGCAGCCACAGATACATTTACGGTTTAAAAACATTGGGCCAATTTCCTATGAAATATGGCTGCACAGTAGGTACCTTACATCATGAAAGACAATTTGCTGCCGAAACCGTCGCACCTGGTTTCTATGTTGAAGATCGGAAACCTGTCGATTCAATGAGATACGTACATCAATCTTATGAAACCGTTAGGATTTACATTTTATATTGGGGAAATAGGCGTAAAAAAATATATTTTTTAAAAAAGACACTGAAACAGTGTGACGGAAGTTGCAGCTGGTGGATGAGGTGAGGAAAGTATCGCCACACAAAGTTATTGGCGCATCTAAATCCAATCCATCATTTTTAATTTCTTTACGGTTTTCCAAGAATTTCAGTGCCTTGGAATGTCACGTGAAATTTGAGAAGCACATCAAAAGAGAAACAAATATTAGCTGAATCATTGTGACTAGCAGGGCTTTTTTTAAACTAGCTGGCTAGACCGAAGTCATTTCTTCATTCATCTTTACTGGTTTCCTCGCATCCCCTTTCCACCTTCTCAAACTGGATTGGAGAAGAGGAATTTGGAAAGAGTTGTGTCCTACTCTAGCAGTGCCATGTGTCCCAACACAGAACGAGATATATGGGAGTGGCCTACTCTAACCATGCTACCAACAGGGACTTTTTGGCGGATGTGGGTCATGCAAAAAAAACTCTGGAATGTTTATTACATTCCCCTCAGATTACTCCCAGGATCACACCATGGGCTATGTTCTGCTAGAGTTAGATTGGCCTCATTTTGACAGTGGAAATTCACCAAACTCCTAGGCACTGTAACACAACTTACTAAAGTAGCACCTCAACAAGCCAAGGAATCTGAATCCGTGGCAACAGTACTTCTAGATAAGAGGAAGGCAGTATCTAGACCATCTGCTTGAAACCTCTTTTTGGTTGAAAATGTGTCTTTTCAGCGTGGTGCTCACCTGAGCATCTGGGAATGGTCAGATTTCTGGCCATAAAAATTAGCTCAACATAAGTGTTTAAAGTAGTAAGTTAACCGGTTAGTAAAACCCTTTGACATCAAAACGTGAGTACCTTCTGCAGTAATTTCAACTCTTCTATACTTTGAGGATGAGCCAAAAGGAACAGCCTTTTGGGCCATGCACCTTGGTCATCCAGCCAAAGAAAAATAAATACCAAAATGGAATCATTAGAGATTGTTTTTTTTCAAAAAAACATTTACATTGTACATTATATACATACAGATATCTGTTAGAAATAACAATAATAGCAACACATTGCACAGAAGCAGGATTGCAAAATTCTGTTACATTTTCCCCCCAAAATTCCCAGGTTTTTCAGAAATCCCGGTTGGCAGATTACCGGACACCGAAGGGACTAACTATCAAATCCGCAATCCTTCAACCAGGATTTCTGGAGAACCTGGGAAATTTTGAAACCCTACAAACACAGTGAAAGATCATAGTGCATGTAGCACAGTCACCTCCTTCAGTTACACGTCAGGGTTTACAGTCATCTCCCACTGCTCTGCCCAAAGCCACACACACACAATGTGCACGCACGCAGACACATTCACAAGATATTCACTCAACCACACAAATACTGCATCTCAGAAGAAATTATTCAAAACAATGTGCTTCATTCAGTACAGGGTGTGCTTGGGATTGATAAATAAACTGTTCCCCGCAGTGCTTCCACTTCATAAGTTAATACAAATATACAGTAAAAAGAGACTAGTTTTGTTGGGGGGAATGTCCGATGGATAACACACCCGTTTATTTTGAGTTGAACAGTCCGTCCGCACAAAGAAACGCTCCGGGAATTCTCAAGACAGTCCCGACAGACAGCACACCAAGGCCCGCCCCCACAGCCAGCACTTGGAAGTCCCATTGGCTAGAGCCAAGAGGCCACCAGTAAACATCCAGGTGCATCCCAAGTCCAAGGCCTCTCACCGTGTGCTCATCACTCTTCCAATCAAAGTGCTCAGACGAAGAAAAGGCGCTGCTTACCGACATTCCTTCCGCCTTTGGGTCCCCATGGTGTTGGTGCGTTGAATCCTTATAAGTTGTGCAATCTGTCAATCAAAGCAAGAGGACCTGTCAATATACTGGATTGATTAGACATGTACACATTAATCTCAGGACCTTGTCTAAATGGTTTAAAGTGATGTATCTAAGGAGACACCGTTAGGGAACTCAACACTAAGTGAATGGGCTGTACCTTTTTCTACTGGGTTTGACCTCCCAGCCATCACGACACTTGACGTACGTGATAACCTGTCCTGGAGAGATCTCAGTCACTGAGGGGTCCTGGGCACAGAATGTGAACCTACACAAGCACAAACAAGGAAATGAAACAAGGAAACAGGTCAATACAAAAAGACAACATAATAGAGCAGCAGACTTAAGATACAAAACAACCAAATCCCAGTTCAAAGTGAAAATACACTGAATGTTAAAAACGGCAAGATGCAGTTGATTCAAAACTAAAATTACTCAATTTCCTGATTTATAAAGAAAGGTCGTTTTGATTGAGAGTATTATCAAATCAAAAGATGGCCGACTCTGCTTGGCGAACCAACCATAGAAATACAATTACTAGAACGAAATCCCTATTCTGAACTCCTTTTCCATTCTAGTAATTCTATGGAGCCGACCACTCATTGAACAGCATATGAAAAACGTACTTCTTCTGTGTTTCTCCACACTTGACACGGATCCTGCGGACCTCCAGCACCTGGTTGGTGGTCGTGCTGTTGCTGTTCCAGGACCAGAAGGACTTCTTTATGTTCTTCCAGAAGGACCCTAGGGACTCGGTCACCCCCTCCCAGCTCAGACGAATCTTCAGCAGGTCCCCGATGTCGTCCTCGGTGAAGACCAGGAAGGTGTTGGTTAGGTTCAGACCCACTTTGTTTGGACTGGAGGGGGAGAGGAGAGGGCCACAAAAAGGGTCAATCACAGGTCATCGTCTAGATACAGTAAAATAGTATTCACTTATTTGCCAATACACTTTTGTGCAGTAATAATAAAAAAGGTGTTTTTATTTGCCCCATTTCACACGTATACATAATTTAAGTGTGTGTTTTATATATATATTTTTTTTGTGTCATTTAGCAGACGCTCTTATCCAGAGCGACTTACAGGAGCAATTAGGGTTAAGTGCCTTGCTCAAGGGCACATCGACAGATTTTTCACCTAGTCGGCTCGGGGATTAGAACCAGCGACCTTTCGGTTACTGGCACTATGCTCTTAACCACTAAGCTACCTGCCGCCCAGTGTGAATTGGAAATGTGTTTTTTTGCATACCCCAAAGGGTCACGACCAGGATCAGCCATTATCAACAGCGATCCTGGAGCAACTTGGGTTAAGTGCCTTGCGCAAGGGCACAGATTTTTCACCTTGTCGGCTCGGGTATTTGAAGACCTTTCGGTTACTGGCCCAACGCTCTAAAGGGGGGGGGAATTCCGACCCGAATTAAAAACCACTCTTAAATGGAATGCAATTCCCTTTCTATGCACCCTTCTCTCTATGCTTATTCTGACCTTGAACTTAAGCATGATATTCACCTGCTATTCGTTTGCGGTGGAGATCGAATAAATGAAGGTGGTGTCTACAGATACACCACCTTTTAATTAATTTTTTACCCCTTTTTCGTGATATCCTATTGGTAGTTACAGTCTTGTCCCATCGCTGCAACTCCCGTATTGACCCGGGAGACGAAGGTTGAGAGCCATGCGTCCTCCGAAACACGACCACGCCAACCCGCACGGCTTCTTGACACACTGCTCGCTGAACCCAGCCACACCATTGTGTCGGCCCGGCCGCCACAAGGAGACGCTAGAGTGCGATGGGACAAGTACATCCCAGCCGGCCAAACCCTCCCCTAACCAGGACAACGCTGGGCCAATTGTGCGCCGCCTCATGGTCTCCCGGTCGCGGCCGGCTGCAACACAACCCTGGGATCGAATCCGGATCTGTAGTGACTCCTTTAGCACTGCGATGCAGTGCCTTAAATCGCTGCGCCACTCGGGAGGCCTAGATACACCATGTTCTGACCTTGACTTCATTCCCTCATAATTCCACAACCTTTGAGCACGAGGAAACCATGAATAAGGTCAAGCGAAACTGCCTGTTCCAAGTGGAAAAATAATGTACCCCCCCCACCCCCGATAAAAATATAATTCTCCATGCACTGTAATTTATACATTGATAAGAGCTAGGCCAATTAGTAATCCATTTGGAGAAGGGAATTGTAAATCACAAGAGGTTGGTGGTACCTTAATTGGGGAGGATGGGCTCGTGGTGATGGCTGGAGCAGAATGGTATCAAACACATGGTTTTATTTTACAATTTCTATCGTGTTAAATATTAGCCACTAGCGACAGCCACCGTAAGTTATACCCACATACATTTATAAACTGTCACGTTAGTGTTAGTGTCCTTCAACTTGAAGCCTTCATTTTGCGTAATTCCATTCACCCTTGTTTCCTCCGTCACGTCAGTGTGGTTGTTCCTGAGGGTCGCTAGCATTAGTGGATCATATTAGGCTAATGAATTACAAGTTGTGCAATAATTTAGGACATATAACCCATTTTAATCATTATGGAACTCAGACCACACACAGCAGTTTAAACCTGGAGCAAGTTTCACAACGCCATCAATACAGTTCCATGATTAGTGAGGATTATTAGGGTAGATTTCTAGGACTACTGGTCAACCCCTATTGTACACTTCTCATCTTCCAATATTTCATAGATTGAACTTTAATATGACAACTTTCAGGATGAATCAAACCACTATTTTGGTGTGTAAAGGCTCTCCAAACCTGTTTATTATTTCTTATGATTCACACATGTTTCTAACCCAAAACGATCTACTGAGTATTTTAAAATCTACCAGTTGGTGCTGAAACCAACATATATGCATATATTTAGATGCTTTCTTTCACTGATCCCTATATTCTGAACCCGTTTTCTCCATGTATTCTAGCGAGCCTGTCGGCAATTCTAATTTTTAAAAAAAATAACGCTGTATTTAAAAGGCATTAGATAAATATACTGAAAAACTCTATTGAATGAAGACACATAGAACATTTGTTCGCCAGCAAGCGTGATGGTGTTCAGCGGTTGAATTAAACATTTATTCAGTGCGTGAAACCGGGAACCACGCCTGAAAAGCCTATTGCAAACATGCATAAGGCAAGTCTGAATACCAATCACTAAGTGCGTAGGAAAGCCGTATATATATTTCCTAAGTCTGAATCAGGCCCAAAACCGCTAAGCTACCTGCCACTGAGTACAGCAGTACTCACATGTCTACATGCAGGTCATCGGTGTCATCGTGAGCTCCATACAGCTTGACGTGGAAGGTTGGGTCAGCATCGTCAGCCTGCTTTCTGTTGAACACGTGCATCTTCATCTGGTAATGGATGCCTAGGGCGGGACAAACGCAGCAGGAAAAACAGATATCACAGGGCAGAGGCATAAAACAGGAGATATACAGTAGCTTTATGACTGGGAATGGGTCATTAAAAAGAGGTTCAGAGATATCGCTTGGCTACTGGTAAAAGTACTGATAAGGTGCGTTATATTCAAGTGATAATGCCCGAGAAATTGGTGTCTGGAGGATATTGGCACAGGTGTTAAGCCTGAGACGAAGTAGAGAAACCGTGCCAATATCCTCCAGACACCTGCTTAGAGGGCATCACTTTTATGCAACAGGTCACCAACATTTTCAAATAATGATTGACTTTTTTGTTTTGGGTTTTGTTACTTGAACATATTCATACCATTACATCCTTCCACGAGATATACAGTACCAGTCGACAGTTGACGCCTACTCACTCAAGTTTATTTTAACTATTTTCTACATTGTAGAGTAATAGTGAAGACATCATCAACACTATGAAATAACACATATGGAATCATGTAGTAACCAAAAAAAAGGTGTTAAACAAATCAAAATATAATTTTAGAATTTTCAAATAGCCACCCTTTTCCCTTGACAGCTTTGCACTCTTGGCATTCTCTCAACCAGCTTCATGAGGAATGCTTTTCCAACAGTCTTGAAGGAGTTCCCACATATGCTGAGCACTTGTTGGCTGATTTTCCGTCACTCTGCGGTCCGACTCATCCCAAACCATCTCAATTGGGTTGTGGTCGTATGATTGTGGAGGCCAGGTCATCTGATGCAGCACTCCATCACTCTCCTTCTTGGTAAAATAGCCCTTACACAGCCTGGAGGTGTGTTGGGTCATTGTCCTGTTGAAAAGCAAATGATAGTCCCACTAAGTCCAAACCAAATGGGATGGCGTATCACCGCAGTAGCCATGCTGGTTAAGTGTGCCTTGAATTCTAAATAAATCACAGACCTTGTCACCAGCAAAGCCCCCCCCATGCTTCACCGTGGGAAGTACACATGCAGAGATCATCCGTTCACCTACTCTGCGTCTCACAAAGACACAGCAGTTGGAACCCAAAATTTGGACTCAGACCAAGGGACAGATTTCCACCAGTCTAATGTCCATTGCTCGTGTTTCTTAGCCCAAGCATGTCTCGTCTTCTGATTGTGTCCCTTAGTAGAGGTTTCTTTGCAGCAATTCGACCATGAAGGCCTGATTCACGCAGTCTCCTCTAAACAGTTGATGTTGCGATGTGTCTTACTTGAACTCTGTGAAGCATTTATTTGGCCTGCAATTTCTGAGGTTGGAAACTAATGAACTTACCCTCCACAGCAGAGGTAATGCTGAGTCTTCCTTTCCTGTGGCGGTCTTCACGAGAGCCAGTTTCATCATAGAGATTGATGGTTTTTGCAACTGCACCTGAAGAAACTGTCAAAGTTCTTGAAATGTTCCAGATTCACTTAATATCTTAAAGTGATGGACTGTCATTTCTCTTTGCTTATTCGAGCTGTTCTTTACATAATATGGACTTGGTATTTTACCAAATAGGGCCATCTTCTGTATACCCCCCCTACCTTGTCACAACACAACTTATTGGCTCAAACGCATTAAGGAGGAAAGAAATTCCACAAATGAACTTGTTAATTGAAATGCACTCCAGGTGACTACCTCATGAAGCTGGTTGAGAGAATGCTAAGCGTGTACAAAGCTGTCAAGGCAAAGGGTGGCTATTTGAAGAATCTCAAATATATTTTGATTTGTTTAACACCTTTTTGGTTACTACATGATTCCATGTGTTATTTCATAGTTTTGATGATGTCTTCACTATTATTCTACAAATGTAGAAAATAGTAAAAATAAAGAAAAACCCTTGAATGAGTAGGTGTGTCCAAACTTGACTGGTACTGTAGTCCCGAACCAAATCTAGGGTTGCTACCCTAGCCGGCTGATCGTTCGTTCTATCGGTTCGCTTGCCAGAGACACGCCAAGTATTTTTGTTTGAAATCTATGGACGTGACCCAGGCGTTCATTGTAAATGTTCCGTTGCCATGACGGTTGGCAACATTCTTATCCCTTGCTCTCTAGCCAGCAAACGTCGGCTAACAGTCACGTCAAACAGTGCAACCAGAATAACAGCAAAGTAGCTGACTTTCCATTTGTTTAAGCTGTTTAGGTATTGTTGGGGGGGATACATCCATAACAATGAGCTGATGTGCGATTTCGCCTGGTATAGAGCAATTGCGCTCTTGCCAGGATACTGTTCAGAGGAGCTAGCCAACTACACACCCAACACAATCACTTCAAACTAAAGCTGGAATGAAAACTAGCTGAATTTCGTGTTTTTCCATTGACATTTCTTTGTGTGATTGTATGTATACACACACACACACACACTGAACAAAAACACAACAATGTTACTGAGTTACAGTTCATATAAGGAAATCAGTCAATTGAAATAAATTATTAGGCCCTAATCTATGGATTTCACATGACTGGGAATACAGATATGCATCTGTTGGACACAGAGACCTTAAACAAAAAGGCAGGGGCATGGATCAGAAAACCAGTCAGTATCTGGTGTGACCACCATTTGCCCCTCATGCAGCACGACACATCTCCTTTTCATAGAGTTAATCAGGCTGTTGATTGTGGCCTGTGGAATGTTGTCCCACTCCTCTTCAATGGCTGTTCGAAGTTGCTGGATATTGGCGGGAACTGGAACACGCTGTCGTACACATCGATCCAAAGCATCCCAAACATGCTCAAATGGGTGACGTGGCTGGTGAGTATGAAGGCCATGGAAGAACTGGGACATTTTCAGCTTCCAGGAATTGTGTACAGAGCTTTGCAACACCGGGCCGTGCATTATTATTCTGAAATATGAGGTGATGGTGGCAGATGACTGGCACGACAATGGGCCTCAGGATTTCGTCACGCATCTCTGTGCACTGAAATTGCAATCGATAAAAAAAATACAATTGTGTTAGTTGTCCAATTTATGCCTGCCCATACCATAACCCCACCACAGTTGGCACTCTGTTCACAACGTTGACCTCAACAAACCGCTCACCCACACAACGCCATACACGCTGTCTGCCATCTGCCTGGTACAGTTGAAACCGGGATTTCACCCATGAAGATCACACATCTCCAGCGTGCCAGTGGCCATCGAAGGTGAGGATTTGCCCACTGACTTCGGTTACGACGCCGAACTGCAGTCAGGTCAAGACGATGAGCACCCAGATGAGCTTCCCCGAGACGGTTTCTGACAGTTTGTGCAGAAATTCTTCAGTTGTGCAAACTAATATTGTCCAGCTCATCCTCCTCGGGAGGATGCCATCAGCCTCTAAGGAAATGGCATTTCTGAAACTGTTTGTTTGAGATACAAGTTTAAGGTTTAAGTGTTTTCTTCTCTCCAATGCTTTGGCCACAAATAGGAGTATACGAGTCAAGAACATTATTTGGGTACGAGTTAAAAAGAATATTAACTTTTAAAAGTGAGATTTTCACTGGACGGTTTCTTTATAACTGCAAACACTTTGTCAATAACAGCTGGTTTCACCTGGTTTTGCTCACCTGAGTATCTCAAGCTGTAGACAATTTAGATGAGAGTTCTCATCTATATTTTTCGTAGCTGTCTGTTACCGCCACAAACCGATGCTGGCACTAAGGCCGCACTCAACGAGCTGTATAAGGCCATCGGCAAACAAGAAAACGCTAATCCAGAGGCGGCGGTCCTAGTGGCCGGGGACTTTAATGTAGGAAAATTTAAATCCGGTTGACATGTGCAGGCAAAAATAATTTGGACGTTTATTTTTTTTAATACTCACTCTACACCCTCCATTTGGAAAATCTGACCATAATTCTATCCTCCTGATTCCTGCTTATAAGCAAACTAAAGCAGGAAGTACCAGTGACTCCCTCAATACGGAAGTGGTCAGATGATGCAGATGCTAAGCTTCAGGACTGTTTTGCTAGCACAGACTGGAATATGTTCCGGTATTCATCCGATGGCATTGAAGAGTACACCACATCAATCACCGGCTTCATCAGTAAGTGAATCGATGAAGTCTTCCCCACAGTGACCGTACGTGTATATACCCCAACCAAAAGCCATGGACTACAGGAAACAACCACACTGAGCTAAAAGGGTAGAGCTGCCACGTTCAAGGAGCGGGACTCTAAACTGGACACTTAAGAAATCCTGCTACGTCTTCCGACGAACCATCAAACAGGCAAAGTGTCAATACATGACTAAGATCTGATGCTCGTCAGATATGGCAGGGCTTGCAAACTATTACAGACTACAAAGAGAAGCACAGCCACGAGCTGCCCATTGACACTAGCCTACCAAACAAGCTAAATGACTTATATGCGCGTCGAGGCAAGCAACGCTGAAGCATGCATGAGAGCACCAGCTGTTCCGGACAACTGTGTGATCACGCGCTCCGTAGCCGATGGGAGTAAGACTTTTAAAACAGGTCAATACTCGCAAGGCCAGACAGATTACCAGGACTTTTACCCAGAGCATGCGCTAACCAACTGGCAAGGTTCTTCACTGACATTTTCATCCTGTCCCTGACAGAGTCTGTAATACCTACATGTTTCAAGCAGACCACCATAGTCCCTGTGCCCAGGAACGTTAAGGTACCCAGCCTAAATGACTACCGCCCGTAGCACTCACTTCTGTAGCCATGAAGCGCTTTGAAAGGCTGGTCATGGCTCACATCAACACCATCCCAGAAACCCTAGACCCACTCCAATTCGCCCCAACAGATGACTTAATCTCGATTGCACTCCACACAGCCCTTTCCCACCTGGACAAGAGGAACACCTACATGAGAATGCTGTTCATTGACTACAGCTCAGCATTCAACACCATAGTGCCCACAAAGCGCATCGCTAAGGACCCTTGGACTAAACACCTCCCTCTGCAACTGGATCCTGGACTTCCTGACGGGCCGCCCCCAGTTGGTAAGGGTAGGCAACAACACATCTGCCACGCTGATCCTCAACACAGGGGCCCCTCAGGGGTGCGTGCTCAGTCCCCTCCTGTACTCCCTGTTAACCCACGACTGCGTGGCCAGGCACGACTCCAACACCATCATTAAGTTAGCCGACAACACAACAGTGGTAGGCCTGACCACTGACAACGATGAGACAGTATATTGGGAGGAGGTCAGAGACCTGGCAGTGTGGTGCCAGGACAACAACCTCTCCCTCAACGTGACCAAGACAAAGGAGATGATCGTGGACTACAGGAAAAGGAGGGCCAAGCACGGCCCCATTCTAAATTGACGAGGCTGTAGTGGAGCAGGTTGAGAGCTTCAAGTTCCTTGGTGTCCACATCACCAAACTATCATGGTCCAAAACAGTTGTGACGAGGGCACGACAACACCTACTCCCCCTCAGGAGACTGAAAAGATTTGGCATGGGTCCTCAGATCCTCAAAAAGTTATACAGCTGCACCAAAGAGCATCCTGACTGGTTGCATCACCCCCTGTTATGGAAACTGCTCGGCATCCAACCGCAAAGCGCTACAGAGGGTAGTGCGTACAGCCCAGTACATCACTGGGGCCAAGCTTCCTGCCATCCATGACCTCTATACCAGGCGGTGTCAGAGCAAGGCCCTAAAAATTGCCAAAGACTCCAGCCACCCTAGTCATACTGTCCTCTCTGCTAGCAAGCAATACCGGAGGGTCAAGTATAGGTCCAAAGGACTCTTTAACATTTCTCTGCCCAATGTCAAACATTTGAAATGCAGGAAGTTGACCAGCTAACCCCAGCTCACCTCCGAAAGGTGTGGCAGCACGGGTCTTCAGGTACATCTTGCAGTTGCGCCGCTTCCTCATCTTCTTGGTGTTGTAACCAATGTTGTTGCAGCGGTTCTTACGGCAGCTCAGGCAGATGCCCTTCTTGAAGCGTTCGGGGTCGGTGCACTGGTAGGCAAGGCTCATGTACTCGTTGCTCATCAGGGAGTCCACAAACAGGAGCACAGCCCGCTCGTGCTCACACTTAATCACATCCATGAAGCCTGAGGAGGAAAGAGTTGTAAGCAACAGGGGAACAGCTAACTAACAACATGACAAGCAGCCTACAGACAACTCCCATCTAGCCAAAGGAAAACAGCAGAATAGACCAGTCCCAATAATCTCTCCTTTCTCCCAAAGTGTGCACTTGTTCACTTCCCTTCATGGATTTGAAAGGCAATGACTGGTATATGGAAACTCCCTCCAGCCTATACCAATCCAATGATTTTAGACTGGTGAGGACACACCAGGAGAAAGGACATATTGGGACACCCGCAGTGACCTCTTCCTGTATCTCACTCCTATGTGTGGGTACTTACTTCCTCCAGTGGCACTGGTCAGCACCTCACTCAGGGCGCAGCCTGGTTGCACGTCTCCGCCGTTGGGGTAGATGTCGACGTCTCCGATGGGCTGCTGGATCCCGATGCTCACACCCAGCGCCTCACGCGTGTACGTATGCAGGATGTCCACAAAGTCCGCGTCGCCCGATGAGAGGCGCTTATCATCCCCCACCCCCTCAAACATGGGCCCTGCCGGGTCTAGACCTATAGGAGAGATGGGAGAAACAGGAACGTCTCATTTGGTGGACAAGAGAGGGGTGTGTTGAAGATCTATAGGCTTACAGCCACCTGCAGTCAATCCACCGTGACTATAGTCACGTCTTAACACATCCATCCCTCCATAAAGACATGTCGATGCTAAGGCGGTGCTGGTTTCATATTTGACTATATGGAGTTTGATTTAAAGGGGATTGGCACCATTCCAAAGGTTCAGACCGTTTGCCTTTTCAGAGTCTTGAGGAGCAACAGTGAATGACGTCATATAACCCTCCTGCCACTTACCCGTGATTCTGCCGACAGTCCCTCGCACAGACGTTCCGGCATGGCCCGCCACGTGGGCCCCCAAGCTGTAGCCAACCAGGTGCACATTCTGCAGGGGCAGCTGCTGTTCCTCCTATCGGATACAAGACAACCGACATCATCTGCTGTTCCTCCTATCAGATACAAGACATCAGCTGCTGCCACACACACACAACAAGACTTGGCCCTCAGCCAATAGCAGTCGGTCGTTCCCTGGGCACCAGCCAATCCTATTGGAGATAATGACGGCAGAATATGCACTTCCACCTTCTGCTTGTCTCTGAAGGCAGTCTGTCTACGCCACTACCCACAGCGTGAACCTGGGCCTGCGTGTCCTCGCCTGTTAGGGGGACAGAGCCTGCAAGCCTGGCCTGAATGAGACATGGGATGCAGCCCAATACTGTTAAATGGCCTACTTTCCCCTCAATCATCCATCTGAATAGATACCAGAGTTCCCGCCCACACCTGAAAACATTGCCAGCTGTTCTGTTCATAAGGGAAACTTCCCAGCCAGCAAATCCTGCACATCACTACTACTGTAGTCAGCTGGCTGGACTGGAAGGGTGTTGGGATACTCAGCTGTCCTCTATGAGCCCTGGATCCATCTCCGCTCGCTAAACTACTGGAGACAGTCCTGGGCCTAGTTTCCCAGAGCCTTTGTAGCGTTAAGATCATTAGAACCATCTTTAGTAGCCAATCTGAACTTTGATCTAGACCACTCGTAGGTCAGCCAAAGTGCATCGTCAGATTCTTTTGCTCTTCCACGTCCCTTTATTCACAGAAGATCTCCGCTAAACATAGAATCAAGATGTTTAGGCTAGGTATCCATCCGACTGACCACCGATAACTTCAGAACCAAGTTGACTACAAAATACCAAGTTGCCAAAGTATTTGCAATTGTTACAAACATGTGAAAGATACAAATGATGCTTCAAATTTAACAACAGATGACTGCATTAAGTAGCCACTTGGCTATGGTCTCGTTTCAGCCTCAATCTATGATTTAGTGCATTATTATTGGGTAAGCATAATAAGCCACCTCAATATTTGCATCTCTCTCTAGGAGCTGATCTGTAGTCAGTATTGTGGAATAATTATAATGTTAAGGTAAGATTTGAGTGGAGAAGGCTGATCCGAGAGCAGCTTTTCTTTTGATCAGTTTCGAGACGTGTTCTAACGACGCACTTAGCGAACAGTCTACGTGCTTGTTCGGGAAAAACACTTAAAAAGTTGCCTCGTAAATAATGATGCAACTGGTACGATCATCGTAATGCTTAAGTTACGTCGAAACTAGAAAACGAGGCCCCTGTACTGTCGCACATTAATCATTCAGATAAAACGTCCCTGAGAGAGAAACACGTCGCCCCTTACAGTGTCCCATGAACGCTCTCAGTACGCGTAAGCTTAGAGATCAATGTATTCAACAGCCCTGCTCACCGACGTAGGACACCGCTGAACAATCAAATCAATCCAATCACACACACCTGGAGCCAGTTGATGGTGGTGGCGACACTGAGGCCGACTTGGTGGGTGTGGTTGACAGCGTCGGGGTAGAGCTGGTGGGCCATGGGCAGCCAATCAACGATGACCACGTTGGCCTCCGGCTCTCGCTGCATCATGGCCGCCACCAGCTTCCGCATCCAACTCTCAAACATCCCACTCATCTGTAGAGGAGAGAGCAAGTCAGTGATCCTCAAACTTTCACACTCCTAACACTCTGCCCTTGGGCCCGCTAACCCGTCGCACATACAAACCTCTGACAATCATACAAAACCCTTTGGAGAAGAGCAACCCCCTCCCTAAAACACACAAACCCTTCCTAAAAAAAAAAAACAGACATCAAAAGGCTCACTGAAGCAAACTGTGTGACAAAGGGAATGGAGGGCCGTCTATGAGGGAGAGGGGATAAGGAGTGTGTTCTTCTGTTTACCGTCCAACCGTGGATGATGAAGAAGGTCTTAGCTGTGACGTTGAAGCCACACTCCTGCAGACTCCTCTTCTCACCAGGCAGCAGGATGCAGCCGTCCACGTCTAGATCCAGGCTCTTCCTCATGTTGTATGTGATCCTGTCATGGAGCGCCTCATCGCCGTATAGCACTTGAAACGCCTCATCTAGGAGAGAGACAGTGAGAGAGCATTAGGATGCGCAACATCTCTAGGTGCATGAAAAAAAAAAAAGATCATGCAAGATTCCTACACACATTCCACTTGAATAATCACATTTATTTATGAAGCTCTTTTTATATCAGCAGATGTCAAAGAGCTATACAGAAACCCAGCCTAAAACAGCAAGCAATGCAGACGTAGAAGCATGGTGGCTAAGAAAAACTCCCTAGAAAGGCAGGAACCTAGGAAGAAACCTAGAGAGGAACCAGGCTCTGGGGGGTGGCCAGTCCTCTTCTGGCTATGCAGAAATAAACAAAGAAAAAGGTATTTACAAATATGAGCTGTTCATTCAGACCCTTTGGCTCGACGCAATCTAAGCAGTCGATCCAACGTGCCTCTAACAATTGTCAATAAATTGCCACCTCTGCAGGAAAGAAACATTGTCTATTCCCCGGGATTTCAAGGTAGAGCCTGAGCCACGATTGGCATTCACATAACGCCGCGCGACCGCATAGCCGCTGTTCTTAATCTGAGGGAGCGTTTCTACTGAACGTAAACAAGCCCACATGGGCATTTGAGCGTGTAAACATGTGTTGTACTACAATTTATAAAGTATTTTATTCTTCACCCGAACATGGGTGATTGAATACTTGTGTCACTTGAGTTGGAACAATGTGTACAATGTCTGCAGGGGTAGAAGCCATTAGGGGGACCTGGGAGCCAGGTAGAGGGGGAAGGTGCCAATAGGGGGACCTGGGAGCCAGGTAGAGGGGGAAGGTGCCGGATAGGGGGACCTGGGAGCCAGGTAGAGGGGGAAGGTGCCGATAGGGGGACCTGGGAGCCAGGTAGAGGGGGAAGGTGTCGGATTCGGGAACACACTGCACAACGCGATCTCTCTGATATTGCGACCCCCCTCCTAAAAGGATACCAGGGGAGGGTTAGACGCAAAAGTATTTGAGCGAGGCGTCACTCTGGAGAATGTGCCAGCGTTTGAGGATTGCGCTTTTTATCTGCCTTGCAGACTGGTTGAATTCAGTGGAAAAATTATCCCTAGCAGATCTCACATTTGTTTTCTTTGGTGAGGAGGGCGGCTCCACCAGTGTCTCGTGCTTTATGAGCCATGTTGAAGAGACTCACTATAGCCGTGTTCAAGGAACCTCATTATTTAGTCTCAAAATAATTTGCTGCAGTTTCGCATTAGTCTAGGAATTGACTAGTAGGAATATTGCGTTTTAGGACGATTACTGTCATATCCGCACTAGATGGCGCGCACGAGCAAGATTAAAACATCATTGCGCGAGCGAGCAAACGCTTGAGTCGAGAAAGAAGAAATGTGATCGAGCGAGCAGAGAACAGGTTCCGCAAGTACAGGCCAGCGTGCTGCGCGCAAATTAAACTTGAGCGCTTAGGAGTGTGACTGAGCAGAACTGCGTTTTCACACGCAGTAAATTAATTAAAAAGAGCAGAGAATTGTTTGCCTGAAGAAATACTTACTACATGTCAAGACTCAGAAATAAAAAAGGAGGTAAGTTCGATGGTTCGCTAGTTTCTCCACTGAAAAACTAACTAATCAACTAGGATTTCAATATAGAAATTGAAGTAGGCAGTTATTTGGTCTTTTATTAAAGCAGGCAAGCTAGGTGAACCTCAGCTAGCTACCTAATGTTAGCTAACTAACCAAAGCTGCGGTCTATTGGTTAGAAAGATGGTTCTATACTGAAGGTATGTGATGGGCATTGCTAAACAATATGAGTAGTGTAGGTAAGGGTGGAAGTGATGAACTTATAGGAGGATAGCTCCTGCGCATCTGAGTGTCAGCGTCACTCTTACCATGGAATTGCCCCACATCTTATCACTTATTTGGCTAAATTATTAACCAGTTTCCTCTTGATACAGCGGTCTTAAAATGGACTGCTTCCTCTAACGCAACATTAAGGGCTCCCGAGTGGCGCAGTGGTCTAAGGCACTGCATCTCAGTGCTTGAGGCGTCACTACAGACCCCCCTGGTTCGATTCCAGGCTGTATCACAACCGGCCGTGATTGAGAGTCCCATAGGGCGGCGCACAATTGGACCAGCGTCATCCGGGTTTGGCCGGTGTATGCCGTCATTATAAATACGAATTTGTTCTTAACTGACTTGCCTGGTTAAATAAAGGTTTAAAAATGTTTTAAAAACATTTCAACTCAAATTGAATGCTGACATTTCATTTTCCTCTCTCACTCCAGTTGTTCTCAGGAGTCAGGTCAGTGTAAAGAGAACACATTTGACCAGGTGGAGTCAGGCTTCTACTTCATCACCCTGGACCACTACACCAACGAGGCAGAGGACCTCAAGTTTGGACCAGTGAGTCACCAACTCATGTTATGCCTCACAACTCCGCACATCTGTGTCGCGCCACCTTCCTCAAACTCCAGCGCCATACTTTTGTTTAGCAAGGTCTACAGATTGTACAAGGATTTTAATTTGGGACTTCGACTGCGTGCTAAATTTAATTCAATCTCCCGTATTGTTCTGCCCTCGCTATAGATTATGCAGATGCCTGACTAAAAACCTGGAGATCTTCACTGGTTCTGAGGGAGGTGACGTGGCCACAAAGTGCCTGGGACACCTTCCAGCGCTACTGCTGTCTAGAGAACAGCCAGAGGGTGGTCAAGACATCTGTCTGGAGAACAGCCAGAGGGTGGTCAAGACATCTGTCTGGAGAACAGCCAGAGGGTGGTCAAGACATCTGTCTGGAGAACAGCCAGAGGGTGGTCAAGACATCTGCCCCAACTTTAGTGTCAGCTATACTGCACCTGGGAGCTAAAAAGGTATGGCACCGCACTCCAAACAGTCATATATGCTAAAAACAGACTTATGCTCATTTATGTGTTTCTTAAAGGGGCAATCATCAGTTTAAAAACAACAACAAAGCGTTCTCCTCGCCCGTTACGTAAAAAGCTGAGGGACGGGGCTGGAGAAATGGAACCACTCAAATTCATAGACAGAGCTATGGATGCAAGGACTGACCATCACGCCTCCTAAAACCCCTTTGAAGGAGACGACCCAAAGTTCCTCGCCTACAACCTCCTCCAGTGGAGTTTTGAGAACGACGCGAGGGGGAGTGAGGAGTTGAGCAGAGATTAATTGAGACAGGGCTCAATGTCATTGTTTTAGGTGGAATCTGATGTTGAATTACATTTATTCTGTTTGCGCTCATATCCTTGTTCTACTAGTGCCCTTTCCACAGATGGTTCTGGCTTGCTGATAACATCTGATGACTCCCTATGCAATATGACTCCTCTGTTACTGACTATTCAATAAAAACTTCCAATGTCAAATATAAATACAATGTGCCATTCTATAATTGGTAGAGCATGGCGTTTGCAACGCCAGGGTTGTGGGTTCGATCCCCACAGGGAGGGGGGCCAGTATGAAAATGTATGCACTCACTAACTGTAAGTCGCTCTGGATAAGAGCGTCTGCTAAATGACTAAAATGTAACACGTAATAGACGATGGTAGTTCCCAATCAGACAATTAGTGTAAAATTTTTTAAAAATGATAAACTTTTCCAATGTTTGGTGACTATGTCCTGATTCAGTTCTAAACCACCATCATCGAGTCCATCCTCCATCACTCCAAATGGATGGTCTGCTGAAGGTATGTGATGGGGGCCATGGACTGCCATCTATTGGAGGACCTGCACGACTCCAGGGCAAAGGAGGACCTGCACGACTCCAGGGCAAAGGAGGACCTGCACGACTCCAGGGCAAAGGAGGACCTGCACGACTCCAGGGCAAAGGAGGACCTGCACGACTCCAGGGCAAAGGAGGACCTGCACGACTCCAGGGCAAAGGAGGACCTGCACGACTCCAGGGCAAAGGAGGACCTGCACGACTCCAGGGCAAAGGAGGACCTGCACGACTCCAGGGCAAAGGAGGACCTGCACGACTCCAGGGCAAAGGAGGACCTGCACGACTCCAGGGCAAAGGAGGACCTGCACGACTCCAGGGCAAAGGAGGACCTGCACGACTCCAGGGCAAAGGAGGACCTGCACGACTCCAGGGCAAAGGAGGACCTGCACGACTCCAGGGCAAAGGAGGACCTGCACGACTCCAGGGCAAAGGAGGACCTGCACGACTCCAGGGCAAAGGAGCGTGCAGTAAAGCTAATCACCAACCCCTTACACCAAAGATTCCCCCTCCGGCAAACAGTTCAGGTCAATCGCGACCAAAAACCTCCTGCCACCGGAATCGTTTCTTCCCCCGTGCCATGACACTCATCAACAGTCCAACTGGTCCTCTCATCCATGGACTCTGCACTACTCACCATCATCCCAAAACTGCACATCTCTTAAAAATGCATAATTTAGCTTATTTGTTTACATTTTAGTCATTTAGCAGACACGCTTACCCAGAGCGACTTACAGGTGCAATTAGGGTAAAGTGCTTCATTCAAGGGCACACGGGTTTTTCCAGTCGGCTCGGGATTCGAACCAGCAACCTTTAGGTTACTGGGGCAACGCTATTAACCACTAGGCTACCTGCAGCTTCTAGCGTTCATACTATATCTGGATCTGTGGAAATTCTGCATCTATCTACTTTATTTTTTGTCTATATATTCTGTTTGTAGCAGCACCATTTCACAGTCAAATTCCTGTACGTGCAAATGTATTCGGCGAATAAAGCTAATTCTGACACGTTAACCTGAGTTCAGCTGGTTTATCATACGTCAGTTTACATTCTATTATTGGGGTCTCGTTACATACTGAATGAACAGTAGCAGGTAGCGGATTCTCCCATTTGTGCCTGGTTAACCAGTAATGGGCTAGCTAAGTTTAGCGCGTAGATTCCCCTCAAGGTATACTATAGAGCGTTGTGCCAGTAACCGAAAGGTCGCTGGTTCTAATCCCCGAGCTGACTAGGTGGAAAATCTGTCGATGTGCCCTTGAGCAAGGCACTTAACCCTAATTGCTCCTGTAAGTCGCTCTGGATAAGAGCGTCTGCTAAATGACTAAAAATAAATAAATAATAATAAATAAATACCAATTACAATGCATTTCATTTGGTTATCAAGCTGCTGGTTTCCCCAGTCGTACTGCTCAACCCGGCCAGCGAGCTAAACAGACTTCTCTGCAGCGCATCGCAAACAGAACACTCCTAATAGCCAATCACAACACTGGACTGGCCAACGGCAGGAATTAGTTAGTTCGTCCATCACGCCAATGAAAGTGGCCAATCTAACGTTTCTAGACCCCATCCTCAGCCTAAAATCTAAACCTAAAGGTTCCAAGACTTGAGTGTAATTGAGAGTAGTTACTGAGAAGCAGCCTTTGGCAATCCTTTGTGAACTTCCTGAGTTCACCTGTTACTATAGTACAGACCGTGTATAAAGTGTAGGAATGTGCTGTAGGTATCAGGTGGCGTGCACAGACACCCAGCTGCCTCCTACACCGCAAGCTCCGCACTCCAGAACTCCCCCGCACTTTCTTTTATTCCTATCGCCATGTGCTCTTACTGCCACGCGAGATACCGGCAGAGTAAAACTAGACAAAAAGATGATGGTCTGCGTCTCAAGGCAAATACTGTATTCAGGATAGAGTAAATTAGAAATTGCATTAACAATATTTAGATAACTTGTTGTGACTGCCAGACTGTATTAATTATTCTTGGGAACAGGACACAGTGGACGTCACAAAACTGCTTTCAGCTAGGAAAAACAAACTTTTGAAAGATGGTCGAAATGCAATGTTCCATTTTGATTGATTACAGACTTGTATAGCTAACATGTCAATAGTCCGCGGGGCACTGCGGTTCTCGGTAAAACGCGGAGTCATCGGAAAATCTCAATTCCAAATAGGAACCACAAGATGGGACGTCTTGTCCGGGTTTTACGCCACATCGCGAGCACTTCCCAAGGACACGTATCTCACATTAAAATCCATTCCAGCTCTTCCCCAGTCTCCATTATCTCACTTGTTCCTCGTTGTACAATCAATGCAATTAAAACCCAGACAACCCGTGCCAATTGGTTAAATTGAAAATTAACTTAGTCCCCTGTAGCTCAGTTGGTAGAGCATGGCGCTTGCAACGCCAGGGTTGTGGGTTCGTTTCCCACGACTGTAAGTCGCTCTGGATAAGAGCGTCTGCTAAATGACTAAAATGTAAATGTAACTCTGGATAGATGTTGGGTACTTTCCATTGAACCTGCTTCTTGTCTGAATGACACCTTCCTCATGGTGTGTAGGATATTGACTGTCATTCTAGTAATAATATAATATGCCATTTAGCAGACGCTTTAAACAAAGCGACTTACATTCATGCGTGCATACATTTTTTTACGTATGGGTGGTCCCGGGGATCGAACCCACTACCCTGGCGTTACAAGCGCCATGCTCTACCAATTGAGCTACAGAGGTAGTGGATAGCCTAATATTTAAAATCTAGGTTTACCGAATTCCACAAACTTGGACCTCGGGACCCCAAGGGGTGCACGTTTTGGTTTTGCCCCAACACTACACAGCCGATTCAAATTATCAAAGCTTGATGACTAGTTGATTATTTGAATCAGCTGTGTAGTGTTAGGGCAAAAACCAAAACGTGCACCCCTTGGGGTCCGAGGAGCGAGTTTGGGAAACCCTGGGCTATGCTGTTAAAAAGTGTCAATGAAATAGTCTGATAAGGATTTCATATTCTTACCTTTGAATTGTTCGTTGCCTTCCACTCCCGACGCAATGAGCGCAACTGCACAAAGTAGGAAAATCCACAAAGAACGAGTGACATTTTTCATTTCTTTCTCACGCAAACAAATGTGAAGTCCGTCGATGTAAAGATAATAACAGCTCTTTAACAGTTGTTCGTGTTTTCAGTGCGCTTATGTCCAATTATCCAAGTGACTGTGGTTCGTGCGCGCCGTAGCAGTTGAGTGACCTTGCATCAAGTTGTTCATTAGAGATTTAAATAGTTTCTCCTTTAGTCATCTGATCATCGGCAGAGCGCTACGTGGGGATTCAAGGCTTGCAATTGGTCAATACCCATTTCTTTACGTTTAAAGGCGTGGCGAAGAAATACTGAATGAATTTGTAGTAGGCTGGCGTTGTCTTGAACCCTTTCATGAGCGGTCTCTGAAAGCAAACAATGCCGCCCCTGTATGAGTAGCATACACTGAATAGAACCACTACAGTGACGCATGGAGGACTAGCCAATACCGCGGTCACAACCTGTAGGCATCACAAGTCTAACTGGACCTCTAGTCTCTCCTTCCTTTGGCATCTACCCCATAGTAACCCCTCACGCTTATAGAGGCTTTATTTTTTGACAGTAAAAACACTGAGCAGGTGATGTGGTCGATTTTTTTTGGGAATAGCCTATTGTGTTTCAGAGAGGAAACGTTATTAGTGTAATTTTTACCTTTATTTAACTAGGCAAGTCATTTAAAAACAATTCCTTATTTACAATGACGGCCTACCCCCGGGCAAACCCGGACGACACTGGGCCAATTGTGCGCCGCCCTATGGGACTCCCAATCACGGCCGGTTGTGATACAGCCTGGAATCGAACCAGGGGGGTCTGTAGTGACGCCTCAAGCACTGAGATGCAGTGCCTTAGACCGCTGCGCCACTTCGGGAGCCCAATTGGTGGTGATTATCAATGATTAATTGAAATTGTGTGGCTTCTGGGCTTATTTTGGACAGGTTTTGGCGAGAGTAAAACCTGAAGTGTGGCACGTGGGAAAATGGTGGAAGCGGATGTTCTGTTTGAATCTGATCGCGTGTGGACTGGAGATGAGCGTGATAATTGGATGACAGTGGTGAATGCAAAAGGAAATAAGAGAAATAAAGTTGTAGTGGATTCTAGTAAATCCAAACCTAGATCTGAGTCTTTTTTTATTTGGAATAATGGTCTTGGATTGATGTTGTTACCTGGGAGATCCGTTTGAAGTCTCTATTAAAATTGTGGATGCGTTGGATGAGGTGGCGTCGATGAGAATTAGGAGAAGTGGGCATATTTCGTTTTTTAATGTGTTTCTATGGAACAGAAGGAGTGTGCTCTGCGCCTCAAGAAGATGTCGGATTGGAATATGCTGTGTGTGGATGGCTGGGGTGGTGCTAGAAGTAAATGCAAAGGATATGCACTACCGGTCAAAAGTTTTAGAACACCTACTCATTCAAGGGTTTTTCTTTATTTGTACTATTTTCTACATTGTAGAATAATAGTGAAGACCCCAAAACTATGAAATAACACATATGGAATCATGTAGTAACCAAAAAAGTGTTAAACAAATCAAAATATATTTTACATTTGAGATTCTTCAAATAGCCACCCTTTGCCTTGATGACAGCTTTGCACACTTTTGGCATTTTCTCAACCAGCTTCACCTGGAATGCTTTTCCAACAGTCTTGAAGGAGTTCCCACATATGCTGAGCACTTGTTGGCTGCTTTTCCTTCACTCTGTGGTCCGACTCATCCCAAACCATCTCAATTTGGTTGAGGTCGGGGGATTGTGAAGGCCAGGTCATTTGATGCAGCACTCCATCACTCTCCTTCTTGGTAAAATAGCCCTTACACAGCCTGGAGGTGTGTTGGGTCATTGTCCTTTTGAAAAACAAATGATAGTCCCACTAAGCCCAAACCAGATGGGATGGCGTATCGCTGCAGAATGCTGTGGTAGCCATGCTGGTTAAGTGTGCCTTGAATTCTAAATAAATCACAGACAGTGTCACCAGCAAAGCACCCCCACACCATAACACCTCCTCCTCCATGCTTTACAGTGGGAAATACACATTCGGAGATCATCCGTTCACCTACTCTGCGTCTCACAAAGACACGGCGGTTGGAACCAAAAATCTCAAATTTGGACTCCAGACCAAAGGACACATTTCCACCGGTCTAATGTCCATTGTTCGTGGTTCTTGGCCCAAGCAAGTCTCTTCTTCTTATTGGTAATAATAATAATAATATGCCATTTAGCTGACGCTTTTATCCAAAGCGACTTACAGTCATGCGTGCATACATTTTTACGTACGGGTGGTCCCGGGGATCGAACCCACTACCCTGGCGTTACAAGCGCCGTGCTCTACCAGCTGAGCTACAGAGGACCATGGTGATTTAGTCGTGGTTTCTTTGCAGCAATTCGACCATGAAGGCCTGATTCACACAGTCTCCTCTGAACAGTTGATGTTGAGATGTATCTGTTACTTGAAATCTGTGAAGCATTTATTTGGGCTGCAATTTCTGAGGCTGGTAACTCTAATGAACTTATCTTCTGCAGCAGAGGTAACTCTGGGTCTTCCATTCCTGTGGCGGTCCTCATGAAAGCCAGAGTCATCATAGCGATTGATTCTCCGTATTGACTGACCTTCATTTCTTAAAGTAATGATGGACTGTCGTTTCTCTTTGCTTATTTGAGCTGTTCTTGCCATAATATGGACTTGGTCTTTTACCAAATAGGGCTATCTTCTGTATACCCCCCTCTACCTTGTCACAACACAACTGATTGTCTCAAATGCATTAAGAAGGAAATAAATTCCACAAATGAACTTTTAAGAAGGCACACCTGTTAATTGAAATGCATTCCAGGTGACTACCTCATGAAGCTGGTTGAGAGAATGCCAAGAGTGTGCAAAGCTGTCATCAAGGCAAAGGGTGGCTATTTGAAGAATCACAAATATAAAATATATTTTGATTTCTTTAACACTTTTTTTTCGGTTACTACATGATTCCATATGTGTTATTTCATAGTTTTGATGTCTTCACTATTATTCTACAATGTAGAAAATAGTAAAAATGAAGAAAAACCAGTGAATGAGTAGGTGTTCTAAAACTTTTGACCAGTAGTGTACGTGAAGAATTTCATCAAGTGGTTGTTGCACAATGACTGACCCGCGCATGGTGGCGGGAGCGAGGAAGCCCTCTCCATCCATTCTATTGTTTTTTTGATGAAGAGTCTCTCCCTTCTCACGTGTATTTGGGTGATATGAGATTCCCCGTGAGAGCCTTCGTGCCCAAACCCATGCAGTGTGATAAATGGAAATGATTTGGTAATGTGTCAAGTGTATGTAGACGGCAGGGGTATCGTATGCCAGCTGAGCCTAAATGCTGCAATTGTGGTGGGGTACATGCGCCCGAATTCCTGAAGTGTCCTGTTACAGGGTGAAGGAGACGGAGGTGGCAAGAATAAGGACTGTCCAGCGTGTCTCGTCCCCGGAGGCGTTGAGAAGAGTGGAAGAAAGGCTTGAAGTTGAAGAAGTAATGGTAGAATGAGTAGAAACACCAGATGATGTTCCTTGTCAACGGAGGGATCGTGACATGTTGCATGTTAAGAAGGTGGACTTTGAAGCGTTTATTACTTTGGTTATCAACTGCACAGCGCAAACAGAGAGGAAATCGGAGAAAATAGGCATAATTGTGAGTGCGGCTGAGCATTTTTTGGGACTCCGGGATTTTTCTGCATAGTCATTACAAGGAAACCAGTCGATGAATGCTCCGTCCTCACAGGCATTCGAGCCTGTGTAGGGATGTGATTTGAATGTGACTGAAGGAGTGGGATGGTTGTTTTGATTTATTTTTGTATTATGTCGGGTCCCCCGCAATGGAATATTTTTTGTTTCAATACCCCGTACAGTAGGTGGCGGCAATACACCAGTTGGTTATTTGAATCAGCTGTGTAGTGCTAGGGCAAAAACCAAAACGTGCACCCCATGGGGGGCCCCAGGACCATGTTTGGGAAACCCTGGTCTAGGGTGTCGGGTAAGGTGGAGGTGATGTGGTCCTTTAACTAGGCTCTCAAAACAATTCATGATGATAAGTGAGTGCTACGGGGCGATAGTCATTTAGTTCAGTTACTTTCGCTTTCTTTTGTACAGGAACAATGGTGGACATCTTATAATATAATAATAATAATATGCCATTTAGCAGACGCTTTTATCCAAAGCGACTTACAGTGATGCGTGCATAATTATAATTTTTTTGTGTATGGGGGGTGGTCCCGGGGATCGAACCCACTACCCCGGCGTTACAAGCGCCGTGCTCTACCAGCTGAGCTACAGGTTGTCCCCAACCAGCTTCTTAAAGCAAATGGGGACAACAGACTGGGAAAGATATAGAATGGAGATAATGAATATGGCCGTAAAATATCAATATCATTACACTGCAGTATGGGGTGACCAGAATATGGGTGTCGGTCCTGCTGCTGCAGCCCTGTGGTCTCCAGTCCTGGTGACCTCAGCTGATACCGTGCCGGGGGTCAAGATGACTCCTGCTCCTTACAAGCCCCCACTGCCGAGGTCGTACTGTTGCCTGTTCCTGGGCAGAGGGGGACGCTACCACCGGTCCCACTGCCGCATCCTGTTGGCTCCCCTCTTCCAGAACGGTCTCGCAGCCAGCACTGGCCTCCACCATGACACTCACCGTGGTCTGGCGACCTCAAGCACCTTTGTGACGACGGGGTGGCCAGGTGCACCAAGAGACAGTGCTTCTGATGGACCAGTAGCCCGTCTGGTCTACGTCTCTCTGCCTCTTCACGTCATCCCCCTTAGTGACTGTCTGCCCTTGCTGCCCATTGTTGTTGATTTCAAATCTGTAAAAACGGCCAGCTTTCTAGCACCGTAGGCCAGTGACAAAAAATCTCAATGTAATCTATTTTTACATTCAGGCTGTAACACAAGAACATGTGGGGAAAAATCAAAGGGCTGTGAAAGCTTTCTGAAGGCTCTGTGTGTTAATTTATTTTCTTTCCAGAACCACAGTTATCAGTCCTGAATAGGATTTCAGAATGGTCAGATGTGTGTGTGTGTGTGTGTGTGTGTGTGTGTGTGAGAATGTGGATCTCTCTCCAATTAATCCCAATAACCAGGACATCCGCCTCATCCTTGTTCTGACCGGACATTCTGTAGTGGTTGCTACCGGCAACTCTATTTTTCACCAATGTCTATGTACATAGTTTAATCTGGCAGACTACTAACGGTTGTTATCCCCTTAATAGCGCTTCTATGTGGTTAAAAGGAATAGAAATGTAGCAAAATGTAACTCTAGCGCACTCAAGTGGCCAACAAAGAAACTACGACTACCCCACTGTGTCGCAAGAAGCTGTGTTGGAATTGAGTTCCAACAACTTCAATTAAATTCAGAGATCGATCAAGTAAAGATGTATGTTCCTGCGAGGGCACGTGTAGTGTAGAATTGGTACATGGCACATGCAGCTAGACACAGAGATGATGTAGACTAACAAATAACACCGTTTGACAGTTTTGACAGTCAATTAGTTAGATGTTTTGGGGGAGGGACTCAGTCGAGGTCTCGACTTACTGTTGGAGAGTTAGAATAGTAGAATACACAAGGTGCGATATCAAAACTTGGTTATGCATCAGCAGTTTACCTCTTGTTAGGCTATATGTCAGTCACTGACAGTCACTCAATTAGCCCATGTCAGTTAACGTTTTTTAGATTGGTAAATTAGTCTAGTTTGTCTAGCCAGCTATCTAAATGTGGCCATGGGCCCTGACCTCCAGGGGTCCCCATTGACTTTGTTAGTCACTCTCGCTCAGGTATCATATTAAAGAGATTCTCCGGTAGTTTTGTTTACTTTTTGGCCAGTAGTTCTGAAAGTTGCACTCAGGAGCCAAAAGTGGTCCCTGAAAATGGTGTACTACATCACATATTTGCAGATATGTGCACCACGTTGTTGCTTTCTCTCTCGCTCTGCTGCGTGTGCATTGCTAGCTGTCAATAAAATGGCGAGGGGCTGAAGCTCATTGGTTCAACTCGATTTGCTAGGGGGCTGGCCAAGTGCGGGAAAATGGCGCCGCACAGCTTCCAGAAAAACAGTCGCTTTCAAACTATGGATTTCGTGGCGAATTCAGGTAAGACAGTAATTCTGCATGTATGAACTACACATTGACACATCCAGGCCAAAGCAGGAGGTTTGAAAAATACTTAGTTGTTGCCAAAGTTCAGGAGCAAAATGGGTAGAATTGCAGGAAATTAGCTGTAAAATTGCAACAAACAAAAAAAGTGATGTAAACCAAACTTATTTGTTTACGCGTTGTTAATAAAATGTGTAGCGGCCAATTGTATAGCTAATAGGCTATGTGTTTGTAGATCCACTGAGGTGATTGAAGCTACAGCAACCAATGTTATATAGGCTGGGGTAATTGTTTTGCTTGGTTTCCTGTTCTCCAAATAGCATTTTTAGGGTTTTTAAATGGTATAGAAATGCAGTAAATAAACTTCAACTTTCTGGACCTCACTAAAACTCAGACCCTGGCTACAGCCGTGCTGATGGGGGCAGTCAGAGGAGCAGTATGTGGACAACAGTGCCCTCTGGCGTTGCTCCGGCGCATTGGACGGTGACACCGCAGCAGCAGGCGGTGAAGTCCCTGTGCCAGACCGGATCCTTCATGAGGAAGAGGCCAGGGACAGGCAGCCCCGGCTTCTTTTCTCCAGCCGATATTAATTGCGTAGTTCAAGCCAGAGTGAGCCCGTAGGGGGGCTGTGTTAGTGTCCATAGGATGTCCCGTCATGAAGGTAAGAAGTATACCCACAAAAAGTGCTGGACGAGGCCGGGGCAAAGCGGTTGCGCTAGCTGGCTAGCTAACTACATGGCGGTCTTCGTGTATTTTGTATTGAACTGCATTAGAATGGCTGCCGGCATACATTTTCCTACTTTATCCAGCCCCTGTGCTTCTTTAGTTAACAGTTAAACTTAGCTTGGTAACTAACGTTAGTTGGGCGCAAGGACACTGCCCAAGAAAACCGTTCCCATTTTCCCGAGGTAATTAGCTAACTAACTAGTTCGCACAGTCGGTAGCCAGCCTAGTTTGCTAGCGTTAGTTGGCTTACTAAGCTAGCTATCTAAAGCGCCAGTTACCTAGCTATCCTTTTAACCTGTAGTTAAGTAACTAACTAACTAGCTAGTTGGTTTGCCGTAAGCCTAGTAAACTATTATAAATGAAAATTTAGTAATTATCGTGTCTGTCAAAACATCACCTTGACAAAGTTTCCCAGTTAGCTTACTCTGTTTGCCTTCCCCTTCTAACTAGCTAGCTTTGCTAGCTAACCTTCCTAGCTAACGTCACAGGTTGTGAATGCACTGTCATGAAAGTAGCCTTGTTGGACGAGGCCCTGTAACTGAGGCCTTCAGCAGTATAGCTAGTTAGCGCTTTAGATATTTAGCATGTTAAAAATCGACCAACATACAAGTCAATCGTTTTATTGGCTTCTAAAGTAGCTAACTATTGGGCAACTCTGCTGCCTGGATCAGTTTTGACCCCAGCTAGTTATACAAACTAGCTAGCTAACGAACTAGCTAGCTATGTTGACAAGCTCTGTTTGGGAGTGTAGGCTCGCTGTGCCAGTTAACGTTAGCTAACTTTTAGCACGACTGTTGTAGTCAATCAGTTGCATGCCCTCAAAGTTGGTGGTCCACATAACTAGCTAGCTAGCTGGGTATAGCAGTTACACGTTTTTCAAATTCATGCCGGTCTACTCTAGTCTTAAATAACAAGGGCTATCAGTTCTGCACTGCCGTTGTAGCAAGTCGTTCAGTTGTCTGGCTCAAGGTTGGTGGTCCACATAGCTATCTAGCTGGGTATAGCAGTTACACGTTTTTCTAATTCATGCCGGTCTACTCTAGTCTTAAATAATGAGGGCTATCAGTTCTGCACTGGCATTGTAGCTACAGTGCCTTGCAAAAGTATTCTTCTCCCTTGGCGTTTTTCCTATTTTATTGCATTACAACCTGTAATTTAAAGTGATTTTTATTTGGATTTCATGTAATGGACATACACAAAATTGTTCAAATTGGTGAAGTGAAATGAAAAAAATAATTAACGGAAAACTGGTGCATGCATATATATTCACCCCCTTTGCTATGAAGCCCCTAAATAAGATCTGGTGCAACCAATTACCTTCAGAAGTCACATAATTAGTTAAATAAAGTCCACCTGTGTGCAATCTAAGTGTCACATGATCTGTCACATGATCTCAGTATGTATACACCTGTTCTGAAAGGCCCCAGAGTCTGCAACACCACTAAACAAGGGGCACCATGAAGACCAAGGAGCTCTCCAAACAGGTCAGGGACAAAGTTTTGGAGAAGTACAGATCAGGGTTGGGTTATAAAAAAATATCCCACGGAGCAGCATTTAAATCCATTATTAAAAAATGGAAAGAATATGGCACCACAACTAACCTGCCAAGAGAGGGCTGCCCACCAAAACTCATGGACCAGGCAAGGAGGGCATTAATCAGAGAGGCAACAAAGAGACCAAAGATAACCCTGAAGGAGCTGCAAAGCTCCACAGCGGAGATTGGAGGATCTGTCCATAGGACCACTTTAAGCCGTACACTCCACAGAGCTGGGCTTTATGGAAGAGTGGACAGAAAAAAGCCATTGCTTAAAGAAGAAAAAAAAGCAAACACGTTTGGTGTTCGCCAAAAGGCAAGTGGGAGACTCCCCAAACATATGGAAGAATGTACTCTGGTCAGATGAGACTAAAATTGAGCTTTTTGGCCATCAAGGAAAACACTATGTCTGGCGCAAACCCAACACCCCTCATCACCCCGAGAACACCATCCCCACAGTGAAGCATGGTGGTGGCAGCATCATGCTGTGGGGATGTTTTTCATTGGCAGGGACTGGGAAACTGGTCAAAATTGAAGGAATGATGGAAGGCTGCTAAATACAGGGTAATTCTTGAGGGAAACCTGTTTGTCTTCCAGAGATTTGAGACTGGGATGGAGGTTCACCTTCTAGCAAGACAATGACCCTAAGCATACTGCTAAAGCAACACTAGAGTGGTTTAAGGGGAAACATTTAAATGTCTTGGAATGGCCTAGTCAAAGCCCAGACCAAGGGGGGGGTGAATACTTTCGCAAGCCAATGTATGTTGGCCAATTCAGTTCAGTCTCTTTTAATTACCCACATGGACGCTGGAAATGTGAAACTGCTGTTTGTCTGTGTAGCCAATAGGCTAGTTCATGTTGTGTTATGCCAATATGTTGGTTGTGTATTATGATAGCTAGCTAAATGCTGCAACGTGTAGGCTTTATTGCTGTGTGTTTTGTCGTGCGCGGTTTGACCAATACCCTGTACTGTCTGTGAATTGTCTTTCCCCAGGTGTGAGCTGCGACGCGTGTTTGAAAGGTAACTTCCGGGGGCAGCGGTACAAGTGTTTAATTTGCTACGACTACGACCTGTGTGCGTCGTGCTACGAGGGCGGAGCCACCACCACCAGACACACGACAGAACACGCCATGCAGTGCATACTAACCAGGGTCGACTTCGGTAAGTACACACACACCCCTGCGTGTATAGTACCAGTCAAAAGTTTGGACACAGCTACTCATTCCAAGGGTTTTCTTTATTTTTTTACTATTTTCTACATTGTTTTTATGTCTTCACTATTATTCTACAATGAAATAACAGATATGGAATCATGTAGTAACCAAAAAAGTGTTAAACAAATCAAAATTATATGTTATATTTGAGATTCTTCAAAGTAGCCACCCTTTGCCTTGATGACAGCTTGGCACACTCCTGTCATTCTCTCAACCAGCTTCATGAGGTAGTCACCTGGAATGCATTTCAATTAACAGGTGTGCGTTGTTAAAAGTTAATTTGTGGAATTTCTTTCCTTAATGCGTTTTAGCCAATCAGTTGTGTTGTGACAAGGTAGGGGTGGTATACAGAAGATAGCCCTATTTGGTAAAATACCAAGTCCATATGTCAAGAACAGCTCAAATAAGCAAAGAGAAACGACAGTCCATCATTACTTTAAGACATAACAGAACTTTGAACGTTTCTTCAAGTGCAGTCGTAAAAACGATCAAACTGGCTCTCATGAGGACCGCCACAGGAAAGGAAGACCCAGAGTTACCTCTGCTGTAGAGGATAAGTTCATTAGTTACCAGCCTCAGAAATTGCAGCCCAAATAAATGCTTCACAGAGTTCAAGTAACAGACACATCTCAACATCAACTGTTCAGAGGAGACTGCATGAATCAGGCCTTCGTGGTCGAATTGCTGCAAAGAAACCACTACTAAAGGACAACAATAAGAAGAAGAGACTTGCTTGGGCCAAGAAACACGAGCAATGGACATTAGACCGGTGGAAATGTGTCCTTTGGTCTGGAGTCCAAATTGGAGATTTTTGGGTCCAACAACCGTGTCTTTGTGAGACGCAGAGTAGGTGAACGGATGATCTCCGCATGTGTATTTCCCACTGTGAAGCATGGAGGAGGAGGTGTTATGGTGTGGGGGTGCTTTGCTGGTCACACTGTGATTTATTTAGAATTCAAGGCACACTTAACCAGCATGGCTACCACAACATTCTGGAGCGATACGCCATCCCATCTGGTTTGCGCTTAGTGGGACTATCATTTGTTTTTCAACACACCTCCAGGCTGTGTAAGGGCTATTTCACCAAGCAGAGTGATGGAGTGCTGCATCAGATGACCTGGCCTCCACAATCACCCGACCTCAACTCAATTGAGATGGTTTGGGATGAGTTGGACCGCAGAGTGAAGGAAAAGCGGCCATGAAGTGCTCAGCATATGTGGGAACTCCTTCAAGACTGTTGGAAAAGTATTCTTCATGAAGCTGGTTGAGAGAATGCCAAGACTGTTCAAAGCTGTCTTCAAGGCAAAGGGTGACTACTTTGAAGAATCTCAAATATAAAATATATTTTGATTTGTTTAACACTTTTTTGGTTGCTACATGATTCCATGTGTGTTATTTCATAGTTTTGATGTCTTCACTATTATTCTACAATGTAGAAAATAGTAAAAATAAAGAAAAACCCTTGTGTCCAAACTTTTCACTGGATCTCCCGAGTGGCGCAGTGGTCTAAGGCACTGCATCGCAGTGCTAGCTGTGCCACTAGAGATCCTGGTTCGAATCCAGGCTCTGTCGTAGCCGGCCGCGACCGGGAGACCCATGGGGCGGCGCACAATTGGCCAGGGTAGGGGAGGGAATGGCCGGCAGGGATGTAGCTCAGTTGGTAGAGCATGGCGTTTGCAACGCCAGGGTTGTGGGTTCTATTCCCACGGGGGGCCAGTATGAAAAAAAAAAAAAAAAGAATGTATGCACTCACTCTGGATAAGAGCGTCTGCTAAATGACTAATGTAAATGTACTGTATACACACTACATACGCATCACAACTACACACACCTCACACCATGCAGTGCATACTAACCAGGGTCTGCTTCACTAAGTACAAAGCTATTACAACCACACGCCCCCCACCATAACCACACGGCGGACGTAAAAGACAAACACCGCTTTTAAACACCCTGAGAACTGATTTGAATTACGTCAGCGCGTTGATTCTGCCTGCACTGATTCAGTCCTCTGTCCTTCCAGACCTGTGTTATGGAAGGGAGGCCCCTGCGTTCACTTGTCCTTGCTGTCTAACCCCTCTCCCCGTCTGTGTCATTATAGACCTATATTATGGAGGGGAGGCCTTCTCGGTGGAGCAGCCCCAGGCCTTCACCTGTCCCTACTGTGGCAGGATGGGCTATACGGAGACGTCCCTCCAGGAGCACGTTGCTGCGGAGCACACGGAGACCTCCTCAGAGGTGGTGAGTGGACCATCAGGCATAGAAAACACACAGAAGTCTGAGTCATTAGCCAAGCACCAGGGTACATCCCTGCTGTGGAAAACCCTGGTGTGAATGCCTGCTGTGGAAAACCCTGTGGTGTAAATCATTGCGGTGGAACTCCCTGCATTGTAGATTTCTGCGGTGGCAAACCCTGCAGTGGAAAACCCTTCGGTGTAGATTTCTACAGTGGAAAACCCTGTAACGTAAATCCCTGAAGTGGAAACCCCTGTGGTGTAGATTTCTACAGTGGAAAACCCTGTGGTGTAAATCACTGCAGTGGAAAACCCTGTGGCGTAAATCCCTGCAGTGGAAAACCCTGTGGTGTAGATTTCTACAGTGGAAAACCCTGTGGTGTAGATTTCTACAGTGGAAAACCCTGTGGTGTAAATCACTGCAGTGGAAAACCCTGTGGCGTAAATCCCTGCAGTGGAAAACCCTGTGGTGTAGATTTCTACAGTGGAAAACCCTGTGGTGTAGATTTCTACAGTGGGAAACCCTGTGGTGTAGATTTCTACAGTGGGAAACCCTGTGGTGTAGATTTCTACAGTGAAAAACCCTGTGGTGTAGATTTCTATAGTGGAAAACCCTGTGGTGTAGATTTCTACAGTGGAAAACCCTGTGGTGTAGATTTCTACAGTGGAAAACCCTGTGGTGTAGATTTCTACAGTGGGAAACCCTGTGGTGTAGATTTCTACAGTGGAAAACCCTGTGGTGTAGATTTCTACAGTGAAAAACCCTGTGGTGTAGATTTCTATAGTGGAAAACCCTGTGGTGTAGATTTCTACAGTGGAAAACCCTGTGGCGTAAATCCCTGCAGTGGAAAACCCTGTGGTGTAGATTTCTACAGTGGGAAACCCTGTGGTGTAGATTTCTACAGTGGAAAACCCTGTGGTGTAGATTTCTACAGTGGAAAACCCTGTGGTGTAGATTTCTACAGTGGAAAACCCTGTGGCGTAAATCCCTGCAGTGGAAAACCCTGTGGTGTAGATTTCTACAGTGGAAAACCCTGTGGTGTAGATTTCTACAGTGGGAAACCCTGTGGTGTAGATTTCTACAGTGGGAAACCCTGTGGCGTAAATCCCTGCAGTGGAAAACCCTGTGGTGTAGATTTCTACAGTGGAAAACCCTGTGGTGTAGATTTCTACAGTGGAAAACCCTGTGGCGTAAATCCCTGCAGTGGAAAACCCTGTGGTGTAGATTTCTACAGTGGAAAACCCTGTGGCGTAAATCCCTGCAGTGGAAAAGAGACATCAGTGGTTCCTCTAGATTATTTTCCAGGCAGGCAGGATGGATGTGCAAAATGTCCCCAAAGCAACATTCAGGCCATGCTCAGTAAAATGAACAGCACCCAAAAAAAGACTGTGGTTAGTGTGTTCAAATGCATTTGATGTGGAGCATGCTCTCTCCCTCTCCTCTGCAGATCTGTCCCATATGTGCGTCGCTGCCTGGCGGGGACCCTAATCACGTGACCGACGACTTCGCTGCTCATCTCACACTTGAACACAGAGCCCCCAGAGACTTGATATCCTTTACCCCTCTAAACCTGGTTCCTCTTGGTTTCTTTGTTCTAGGGAGTTTTTCATTTTTTCACTGTGCTTTCGCTTCTGCTTTGCTCGCTCTTTGGGGTCGAGACCGGCGAAATGGAAAGCACTCTTGGGACAACTGCTGATGTAAAAGGGGCTATGTAAAATAAATGTGATTGATTTGGTCTACTATTGTCTGCTCTGCAGTCTTAACCCTAAACCAGATTCTTGATATCCTTTATGGACAGACTACAACTCTACTCTGCTCTTACAAATACAATACAATGCTCTAATTGTAAGGGGCATTCCACAGCAGTTCCACTATGTAACATGTCTAACGTGGAAAACCCCTTCAGGTCAGTGTAAAGCTCCCTGGCCATGCTGCATGGAACCACAGGGCCATCCGCTGAACAGCACTGGGTACTGCAACAAACTGTCTGTCTCTGTCTCTGTCTCTGTCTGTCTGTGGCTCATTATGTCTAATGTGAGTGTTGCAGTTTTAGCCTCTTGTGAGTGTGTGTTTTTAGATCGGGGCAGAGAGAGTGTGTGTGTGTATTTCATGACGTGTCCATGATGTTCCTTGACGGTGTTGCTCCACGATGAGTCGAGCGGGGTGCGCCACGTGCGTAGGATGTTCCACCCGGGTCGGGGTCTGGGGGGGCCGAGGGCCCGGCGCTCCAACATGCACTTCACCTCCTCAACCTCCGGAGGGGGCTCTACCACACAGACCACCTCACAGAGCTCCAACTACAACAGGGAGGCCATGGATCCTATAGCAGGTAGGACACACACACACACACACACACACTCACACACTCACACACACACAGACCACCTCACAGAGCTCCAACTACAACAGGGAGGCCATGGATCCTATAGCAGGTAGGACACACACACTCACACACACACACACACACACACTCACACTCACACACACACACTCACACTCACACTCACACACACACACTCTCACACACACACACACACACAGACCACCTCACAGAGCTCGAACTACATCAGGGAAGCCATGGATCCTATAGCAGGTAGGACACACACACTCACACACTCACACACACACACACTCACACACACACACACTCACACTCACACTCACACTCACACACACACACACACACACACACACACAGACCACCTCACAGAGCTCGAACTACATCAGGGAGGCCATGGATCCTATAGCAGGTAGGACACACACACTCACTCACACACTCACACACACACACACACACACACACACACACACACACACAGACCACCTCACAGAGCTCGAACTACATCAGGGAAGCCATGGATCCTATAGCAGGTAGGACACACACACTCACACACTCACTCACACACACACAGCAGATTTGTCAAAAGAGAACATGCACTGTGCAACACGCCCTTTATAGACCAGGCTAGACAGTAAAGACAGTGTTTTGTGTTGCAATGACACATTGCTTGAAGTTATCCTGATTTGGTTCGGTGCCTGATGTGTTTTTAATGACTGGCACCGGCCACACGGACAGACGGAGAGGGTTCAGACAGACTGCCACATGGACAGACCAAAGTATTAAACCCCTTATTTATTTATACTGTACAACGTACATTCTATTGTGTACATAAAAGTGCTGCTTGATGACAGTGCCTTCAGAAAGTATTCACACCCCTTGACTGTTTCCACATTTTTTGTTGTGTTCCAGCCTGAATTTAAATAGCCAGGTTTTATGCGTGTAAAGTACATGCCGGATAAAATATGTTACGACAGGATGTAAACTGCTACACTGAACAAAAAATGTAAACGCAACATGTAAAGTGTTGGTCCCATGTTTCATGAGCTGAAATAAAAGATCCCAGAAATGTTCCGTATGCACAAAAAGCTTATTTCTCAACAAATGTGTTTGTTATCCCTGTTAGTGAGCATTTCTCCTTTGCCAAGATAATCCATCCACTTGACAGGTGTGGTATACAGTGCCTTCGGAAAGTATTCAGACCCCTTCACTTTTCCCACATTTTTGTTACGTTACAGCCTTATTCTAAAATGGATTAAGTAAATGTTTTTCCTCATCAATCTACACACAATACCCCTTAATCACAAAGCGATAAACAGGTTTTTAGACATTTTTGCAAATTTTATTTAAAAAAATATTCAGACCCTTTGCTATGAGACTTGAAATTTGAGCTCAGGTGCATCCTGTTTCCATTGATCATCCTTGATGTTTGTACAACTTGGAGTCCACTTGTGGTAAATTCAATTGATTGGACATGCTTTGGAAAGGCACACACCTGTCTATATAAGGTCCCACAGTTGACAGTGCATGTCAGCGCAAAAACCAAGCTATGAGGTCGAAGGAATTGTCCGTAGAGCTCCGAGATGACAGGATTGTGTCGAGGCATAGATCTGGGGAAGGGTACCAAACATTTCTGCAGCATTGAAGATCCACACGAACACAGTGGCCTCCATCATTCTTAAATGGAAGATGTTTGAAACCACCAAGACTCTTCCTAGAGATGGCCGCCCGGCCAAACTGGGTAGAAGGGTCTTGGTCAGGGAGGTGACCAAGAACCCGATGATCACTCTGACAGAGCTCTAAAGTTCCTCTGTGGAGATGGGAGAACCTTCCAGAAAGACAACCATCTCTGCAGCACTCCACCAATCAGGCCTTGATGAGTAGAGTGACCAGACGGAAGCCACTCCTCAGTAAAAGGCACATGACGGCCTGCTTGGAGTTTGCCAAAAGGCACCTAAAGGACTCAGACCATGAGAAGCAAGATTCTCTGGTCTGATGAAACCAAGATTGAACTCTTTGGCCTAAATGACAAGCGTCACGTCTGGAGGAAACCTGGCACCATCCCTACGGTGAAGCATGGTGGTGGCAGCATCATGCTGTGGGGATGTTTTTCAGTGGCAGGGACTGGGAGACCAGTCAGGATCGAGGCAAAGATGAATGGAGCAAAGTACAGAGAGATCCTTGATGAAAAGCCCGGACTTGAACCCGATCTAACATCTCTGGAGAGACCTGAAAATAGCTGTGCAGCAACGCTCCCCATCCAATCTGACAGAGCTTGAGAGGATCTGCAGAGAAGAATGGGAGAAACTCCCCAAATACAGGTGTGCCAAGCTTGTAGCGCCATACCCAAGAAGACTTGAGGCTGTAATCGCTGCCAAAGGTGCTTCAACAAAGTGCTGAGTGAAGGGTCTGAATACTTATGTAAATGTGATATTTCAGTTTCTATTTGATAAATTAGCAAACATTTCTAAACCTGTTATTGCTTTTTCATTATGGGGTATTAATACATTTTAGAGTAAGGCTGTAACCTAACAAAATGCGGGAAAAGCCGCCTCAAACCTTTTTAAAGATAATTTGGCAGTACGTCCAACCGGCCCCACAACCGCAGACCACGTGTAACCACGCCAGCCCAGGACATCCACATCCGGGTTCTTCACCTGCGGGACGTCTTAGACCAGCCTCCCGGACAGCTAATGAAACTGTGGGTTTGCACAACCGAAGAATTTCTGCACAAACTGTCAGAAACCGTCTCCGAGAAGCTAATCTGCGTGCTCGTCGTCCTCACCTTGACCTGACTGCAGATCTGCGTCGTAACCAACAGTGGGCAAATGCTCACCTTCGAATGGCCACTGGCACGCTGGATAAGTGTGCTCTTCAAGGATGAATCCCAGTTTCAACTGTACCCGGCAGACAGCGTGTATGGCATCGTGTGGGCGAGCGGTTTGCTGACGCCAACATTGTGAACAGAGTGCCTGCCCCATGGTGGCGGTGGGGTTATGGTATGGGCAGGCACAAGCTACGAACAACGAACACAATTGCATTTTATCAATGGCAATTTGAATGCACAGCGATACCGTGACGGGATCCTGAGGCCCATTGTCGTGCCATTCATCCGCCGCCATCACCTCATGTTTCAGCATGATAATGCACGACCCCATGTCGCAAGGATCTGTACACAATTCCTGGAAGCTGAAAATGTCCCAGTTCTTCCATGGCCTGCATACTCACCAGACATTTATCACCCATTTGAGCATGTTCGGGATGCTTTGGATCGACATGTACGACAGCGTGTTACAGTTCCCGCCAATATCCTGCTACTTCGCACAGCCATTGAAAAGGAGTGGGACAACATTCCACAGGCCACAATTGACAGCCTGATCAACTATGCGAAGGAGATGTTGTGCTGCATGAGGCAAATGGTGGTCACACCAGATACTGACTGGTTTTCTGATCCACACCTCACCTTTTTTTTGTTTTTTGGTATCTGTGACCAACAGATGCATATCTGTATTCCAAGTCATGTGAAATCCATAGAGTAGGGCCTAATGTTATTTATTTCAATTGACTGATTTCCTTATATGAACTGTAACTATATATTTCTGTTCAGTGTAATTTGTTAGTAAACTTTCCAAATGTCGACAAAACAAAATACAAGATGGGATCTGTTTGTCTCTGTAAAATGTATTATGTGAGAAATGGAGGTGGAAATACTTTTTTTTTTATGCGCAAAAATTGATATAACAACCATCATATAGAAGTAAACTTGGGAGTCACACAATGACATGTGGTGTGGTCCTCCCACTACGACTCGGGAAAGCATGCAGTTTATTAGGCTACAGATGAAATAAGTTATGAACTTCACAGGCTGGTGTAAGTGCAAGGTGATGAGCTTGATGATCATTTCCAATAAATATCAAGGGTCTTATTCTGGTGACATGATGATCAATGCTTGGCTGCCGTTTTGACACACACAAAAAAATAACCTCGCTCTTTTGTCCATAATCTCATAATGTAGGCTATACTCGCACTGTATCTGCTAGCTGTTGGCTAGAGCGCACGTGCCACTACCAGAGTTGGCGCATTCACTGTATAGAGTCGCCACACTGTGTTACTTCCGTCCCTCTCCTCGCCCCTACCTGGGCTTGAACCAGGGACCCTCTGCACACATCGACAACAGTCACCCTCGAAGCACGGTTACCCGCACCGCTAACTAGCTAGCCATTTCACACCGGTTACATATACAGGTGTAATGTTCACTATATAACAACATGTTTTGTGACAGAACCATCAGTAGAGTGTAAAATGCGATGGAAACCCATTAAAAAAAACTTGTATTTTTTTATTGGGAATGGGAATTTAACCACGAGTTATTTTTATGTGCGCCATGTCATCACGCACAGACATTTACCAGCAACAAGTCAATTTGATGGAAACATCTCTGGTGGGAAAATGTGCATATTTTATTTGAGGATTTTAGAATATTCACATAAATCTGTCGCCAATTGGATGGAAACCTAGCTACGGATCTACACACAATACCCCATAATGTCAGTAGAATTATGTTTTTAGACATGTTTACAAATTGATTTAAAAGACATTTCAGCTTTATTTGAGACTAAGTATTCAACCCCTTTTTGTTATGGTAAGCTTAAATATACTGAACAAAAATATAAACGCAACAGTTTGAAAGATTTCACTGAGTTACACTTCATAGAAGGAAATCAGTCTATTGAAATACATCCATTTGGCTAAATCGATGGATTTCACATGACTCGGCAGGGGCGCAGCCATGGGTGGGCCTGGGTGGGTATAGGCCCACCCACTTGGGATCCAGGTCCACCCACTGGCCAGCCAGGCCCAGCCAATCAGAGTGAGTTTATCCCCACAAAGGGGCTTTATTACAGACAGAAATACTCATTTTTGTCAGATGTCACTATGGTATACTGAAGTATAATTACAAGCATTCCATAAGTGTCAAAAGCTTTTATTGACAATTACATTAAGTTTATGCAAAGAGTCAATATTTGCAGTGTTGTTGACCCTTCTTTTTCAAGACTTCTGCAATCCGCCCTGGCATGCTGTCAATTAACTTCTGGGCCACATCCTGACTGATGGCAGCCCATTCTTGCATTATCAATGCTTGGAGTTTGTCAGAATTTGTGGGGTTTTGTTTGTCCACCCGCCTCTTGAGGATCGACCACAAGTTCTCAATGGGATTAAGGTCTGGGGAGTTTCCTCGCCATGGACCCAAAATGTAGATGTTTTGTTCCCCGAGCCACTTAGTTATCACTTTTGCCTTATGGCAAGGTGCTCCATCGTGGTCCTCTGTAGCTCAGCTGGTAGAGCACGGCGCTTGTAACGCCAAGGTAGTGGGTTCGATCCCCGGGACCACCCATACACAAAAAAAATGTATGCACGCATGACTGTAAGTCGCTTTGGATAAAAGCGTCTGCTAAATGGCATATTATTATTATATTTATATTATCATGCTGGAAAAGGCATTGGTCGTCACCAAACTGTTCTTGGATGGTTGGGAGAAGTTGCTCTTGGAGGATGTGTTGGTACCATTCTTGGCTGTGTTCTTAGGCAGAATTGTGAGTGAGCGCACTCCATTGGCTGAGAAGCAACCCCACACATGAATGGTCTCAGGATGCGTTACTGTTGGCATGACACAGGACTGATGGTAGCGCTCACCTTGTCTTCTCTGGACAAGGTGTTTTTCCGGATGCCCCAAACAATCGGAATGGGGATTCATCAGAGAAAATGACTTTACCCCAGTCCTCAGCAGTCCAATCCCTGTACCCTTTGCAGAATATCAGTCTGTCCCTGATGTTTTTCCTGGAGAGACGTGGCTTCTTTGCTGCCCTTCTTGACACCAATCCATCCTCCAAAGGTCTGTGCCTCACTGTGCGTGCAGATGCACTCACACCTGCCTGCTGCCATTCCTGAGCAAGCTCTGCACTGGTGGTGCCCCGATCCCGCAGCTGAATCAACTTTAGGAGACGGTCCTGGCACTTGCTGGACTTTCTTGGGCGCCCTGACGCCTTCTTCACAACAATTGAATCTCTCTCCTTGAAGTTCTTGATGATCTGAAAAATTGTTGATTTTAGGTGCAGTCTTACTAGCAGCAATATCCTTGCCTGTGAAGCCCTTTTTGTGCAAAGCAAAGATGACGCCACGTGTTTCCTTGCAGGTAACCATGGTTAACAGAGGAAGAACAATGATTTCAAGCACCACCCTCCTTTTAAAGCTTCCAGTGTGTTATTCTAACTCAATCAGCATGACAGAGTGATCTCCAGCCTTGTACTCGTCAACACTCTCACATGTGTATATACACCTGTTCTGAAAGGCCCCAGAGTCTGCAACACCACTAAGCAAGCGGCACCATGAAGACCAAGGAGCTCTCCAAACAGGTCAGGGACAAAGTTGTGGAGAAGTACAGATCAGGGTTGGGTTATAAAAAAATATCAAACTTTGAACATCCCACGGAGCACCATTTTAAAATCCATTATAAAACAAATTGAAAGAATATGGCACCACAACAAACCTGCCAAGAGAGGGCTGCCCACCAAAACTCACTGACCAGGCAAGGAGGGCATTAATCAGAGGCAACAAAGAGACCAAAGAGAACCCTGAAGGAGCTACAAAGCTCCACAGCGGAGATTGGAGGATCTGTCCATAGGACCAGTTTAAGCCGTACACTCCACAGAGTTGGGCTTTACGGAAGAGTGGCCAGAAAAGCCATTGCTTAAAGAAAAAAATAAGCAAACACGTTTGGTGTTCGCCAAAAGCCATCTGGGAAATGTCTTGGAATGGCCTAGTGAAAGCCCAGACCTCAATCCAATTGAGAATCTGTGGTATGACTTAAAGATTGCTGTACACCAGCGGAACCCATCCAACTTGAAGGAGCTGGAGCAGTTTTGCCTTGAAGAATGTGCAAAAATCCCAGTGCCTAGATGTCCCAAGCTTTTAGAGTCATACCCCAAGAGACTTGCAGCTGTAATTGCTGCAAAAGATGGCTCTACAAAGTATTGATTTTGGGGGATGAATAGTTATGCACGCTCAAGTTTCTGAACGCTTATTTCTTGTTTGTTTCACAATGAAAAATATTTTGTATCTTCAAAGTGGTAGGCATGTTGTGTAAATCACTTAACCCTAATTGCTCATGTAAGTCGCTCTGGATAAGAGCGTCTGCTAAATGACTAAAATGTAAATGATACAAACCGCCCAAAAAAATCTAATTCCAGGTTGTAAGGCAACAAAATAGTAAAAATGCCAAGGGGGGGTGAATACTTTCACAAGGCACTGTACAGGCGTCCTTCCTAACTCAGTTGCCGGAGAGGAAGGAAACCGCTCAGGGGTTTCACCATGAGGCCAATTGTGACTTTTAAAACAGAGGTTAATGGCAGTGATACGGAGAGAACTGAGGATGGATCAACAACGTTGTAGTTACTCCACAGTAATAACCTAAATTAGAGTGAAAAGAAGGAAGCCTGTACAGAATAAAAAATATTCCAAAACATGCATCCTGTTTGCAATAAGGCACTAAAGTAAAAGTGCAAAAAATGTGGCAAAGAAATGAACTTTTTGTCCTGAATACAAAGTGTTTTGTTTGGGGAAAATCCAACATGGCACTGAGTACCACTTCATATTTTCAAGCATGGTGGTGGCTGCATCATGTTATGGGTATGCTTGTCATCGGCAAGGATAAAAATAAACTGAATAGAGTACCAAAGGCGAATATATTGGTAAGTCACCTTGTCCGGCAGAGATTTACGGTTATCAAATCGTCACTCCAGGGTAAGCCTACACGAAACACAGCCCTTATTTTAAGTGTTTCTAAAATCCCCTATGGGGAAAAATGAATGGTGGGGGAAAAACGATTTGGAACCATTTCCCTGTTTGACCGCTAGGTTTTATGGGTATTATGACACATGCACTGTAGGTCGCAATAGAGCAAAGCACAGGCAAAATCCTCGAGGAAAACTTGGTTCAGTCTGCTTTCCACCAGACACTGGGAGGCAAATTCCCTCTTCAGCAGGACATACTTAAAACACAAGGCCAAGTATACACGAGTTGGTTACCAAGACAACATTGAATGTTCCCGAGTGGCCTAGTTACAGTTAATCCCACTTTAACACATCAAAATGTGGAAAAAGTCAAGGGGTGTGAATACTTTTCTGAAGGCAGTGTGTATACGTTACTTATTTTACAGCTTTCTCCTGCTACTTATTTTTTATTAGACTTTTGATTATTCGTATTTGTACTGCACTGTTGAGGGAGCTTGAAAGTAAGCATTTCACTGCACCATTTATATCTACTGTGCACGTGACGATTAAACATGGATTTGATATGGTGTTTCCAAACAGGAGTCAAAATCATCTCACACTCACTCTTTCCAAGACCTGTCGGGGCTGGTTAGGGTTGAATTAATGAATTTTCTGTGACCCCCCCACCCCCTCTCCTTCCACCCTCCCTCAATCTCTCTCCCCCCTCCCTCCCTCTCTCTCCCCCCTCTCAGAGCTTCTCTCCCAGTTGTCGGGGGTGCGTAGGTCAGCGGGCGGCCAGCTGAATTCAGGTCCTTCAGCCTCCCAGCTACAGCAGCTCCAGGTAGGTCAGAGGTCAGAGAGGCAAGCCAGCAACCAGAGGGTCGCAGGTTTGAATCCCAGCTCGCTCCTTTTGCTGGTGTCAGTATCCTAGAATCTATTATGCCCTTAAAGCAAAGCACTGAAACCCTTACTCTCCTACTTCTCCTGAACCCCCTAATCTTCTACTACTCCTGAACCCCCTTAACTCGCACGGCTCCTGAACCCCCTTAACTCGCACGGCTCCTGAACCCCCTTAACTCGCACGGCTCCTGAACCCCCTTAACTCGCACGGCTCCTGAACCCCCTTAACTCGCACGGCTCCTGAACCCCCCTTAACTCGCACGGCTCCTGAACCCCCCTTAACTCGCACGGCTCCTGAACCCCCTTAACTCGCACGGCTCCTGAACCCCCTTAACTCGCACGGCTCCTGAACCCCCTTAACTCGCACGGCTCCTGAACCCCCTTAACTCGCACGGCTCCTGAACCCCCTTAACTCGCACGGCTCCTGAACCCCCTTAACTCGCACGGCTCCTGAACCCCCTTAACTCGCACGGCTCCTGAACCCCCTTAACTCGCACGGCTCCTGAACCCCCTTAACTCGCACTGCTCCTGAACCCCCTTAACTCGCACTGCTCCTGAACCCCCTTAACTCGCACTGCTCCTGAACCCCCTTAACTCCTACTGCTCCTGAACCCCCTTAACTCCTACTTCTCTTTCTTCTCCTCCTGTAGATGCAGCTCCAGTTGGAACGACAGCAGACCCAGGCTGCCAGACAGCAGCTGGAGTCGGCCCGGAGCGCCACGCAACGCGGCAGCCGCGCCTCCACCAACGCAGGGCTGAACGCCAACCCCAGCCCAGGGCATCACAACGCCAACCCCAGTTCCAACTCTTGTAACCCCAGCCCCAACCCAGGGCAGCACGAGTCCAACACACACACACAGAACAGCAACTCCCAGTTCCTCCTCAACAGGTTAGCTACTGTCTGCTACACTTCATTTAACCTTTTCATTTTTAGTGGTTATTCTAATTTAGAGAATTATCTCTTGAACAAGAGACTTGTTCTGAGGCTGTCTGCTACATGCAGGGAATGGATTGTGTTTGTAATGGAACGCCATCTCTCTCTCTCTCCCGCCTCCCCCTTCTCTCCCGCCTCCCCCTTTCTCTCCCCACTCCCCCTTTCTCTCCCCACTCCCCCTTTCTCTCCCCACTCCCCCTTTCTCTCCTCACTCCCCCTTTCTCTCCCCACTCCCCCTTTCTCTCCTCACTCCCCCCTTTCTCTCCCCACTCCCCCTTTCTCTCCCCACTCCCCCTTTCTCTCCCCACTCCCCCCTTCTCTCCCGCCTCCAGACTGAGTGAGCCGAGGTTGTCGGAGGCGGAGCGTCAGCTGAATGAGGGCCAATGGGCGGACCGCTCTCTCTTCGTCACCGAGCTCCTCCTCTCCACCCTGCTGGCCAATCCCGAACACAGCGAAGACGACGATCTCCATGACTACCACGACGCCGTGACCCGAGGCCCGGACGCATTCAGTGATTTCGTCACCTTCGGAGACATGGGCTGCGCGGAGGTCATGACCTTGGACGTGGCGTTGGAGAACCTCAACCTCCGAGAACAGAAGGAGCAGCAGCCCCCGTCTCTTTGACGACGTCACCGCTGGCTGCAACGTTTAAAACCACCGACTGCCGTTACCGACCGGTCACGGCTCTTTTCAGCTTTGGTTGTTATTATTTTTGTTTTCTTTATTTGGCTGGGTGATGTCATCTCACTTCTGTCACCCCTCCCTCCCTCGACCCACCCCCCCGTTGTGTACCTGAAGTCGGGAGCAAGACGTGTGAACGTGAGAGAGCGAGTGTCTGAACTACATATATATATATATAAAAAAATCTATATAAATAAATGTATATGAAAGAAAGCCAATAATCAACTCCGCATAAAGCTGTGTGTTTTTGACCCTAACAGCCCAAGGTAGGATGGGCAGGTAGCCGTTTGATAATGATCATAAACGAGGGCAGCACAGGCATACAGGGAGAGGCAGACACTCTCCCCAGCAGCTGAGATGCTCTTTGTTAATGGTTATTAATAATAAAACGTGCTTGGCTGGTTTACCACAACAAACGCTGGCATGTTGAGATTTTTCACCCTTAACTACTTTCCGTTAAGCACCATATTAAACCGCTATCAAAAATGGGGAGTTAGACGTTTAATCTCTATGATGATACCCATCTCTTTAGTCCTAAATTATAGCTTATTTGTTCAGTCTCCATGGGTACTTACCTAACCTGCTATCATTATAGGGGTGTTCAATTCTACACAAATTATTATTTTCCTCAGACTTGATTGATGGTTTTAATTTATTTAGCTCCTCCCCCTACCCAGGATGACATCACTTATGGGGTCATGTGACCTTGCTTTGTGCCAACTGAACTGTGGACCCTTTTGAATTTCATATGCAAACTGTATGCAGTTTCTGTGGATATAATACTACATATACGCTACATAAAGAGGTCATAGACATGCAACATGGGAAGGCCATAGGACAATCACATGAAAACTAACCTGATTCTATTCTCTCTCCTGACAGTTTCCTTGTTGTTTTGCTGGACTGATAGGCCTTTTCTCAATTGGATTTGCTCAACTCCTGCATCCTCCCTCTTCCATCCTCTGGCCTCCTTTTGAAAAAGGTCAAAGGTAATCGAGGAGAGGGGAAAGTGGAGGAAAATGCGCTTGTATAAAATGACTCCTCCAATCGCGCGTCATCGGGCAAATTACGTTTACAGGGTGGAATCCCCAATAAATGTATAAAGTGATAACTAATGTATCTAGTTGTGCAAACATTTTATAGATAAAAGGATAAATAGAATACAGTTTTAAATGTTTGCATGCTTTTCTTCTTTTGAGAAAACAATAGCTGATTCAAAGGGGGTGTGGCTGATTTCAAAACTCTTCCACGACGGACTCAGGGTAGGATACACTTGTGCTTCCTCACCAAAAGGAGCCCATCGAGGAGGGGAGGGACCGTCTTCCGTTTGCCTACTAACAAATTGACACTTCGACCACTCCATCGCTTATCGGTTTCCGGGTCACGGAGGAGAGTGGAGGATAGACTTTTGCCCAAATGAGAAAAGGTGATTTAAAGACGATGATCCACCACAATGTGGCTGGAGAGATCCTGTATGCTCTCTCTCTCTCCATTGGTTTTACTGAAGAAAGATCCTGTATGCTCTCTCTCTCTCCATTGGTTTGACTGAGGAAAGATCCTGTATGCTCTCTCTCTCTCTCCATTGGTTTGACTGAGGAAAGATCCTGTATGCTCTCTCTCTCTCTCCATTGGTTTGACTGAGGAAAGATCCTGTATGCTCTCTCTCTCTCTCCATTGGTTTGACTGAGGAAAGATCCTGTATGCCATTGGTTGGTTTCTCTGTGTGAGAATTAGACCTTGTATGCCTCCCCTGCTACCTTAACAAATGCCATGTATACTGATGCCATGTTGTTTTGGGCGTTTGGAAAAGGCCAAGACAGGGTAAACTGTTCAACTTGGAGAACAATAAAACACATTGGATGTAAAATGAACTACACCAATCTTGCTGTGTGTGTGTGTGTGTGTATCAAGAGTCTCCTATAAATGCGACCTTCCTGTCACTGCTCTGCCGCCAGGAGATGTCGGCCTACTGGGAAACATTTAGAAGTGGTGTTCCCCAGCAAGCTGATGACCTGTAGATGGCCTACATTGATGGAGGTGCGACAGGCAGACCGAGATGCCCAGCAGGTAACCGTCTATCCATACATACATCTATGTGGTCCTCTGTAGCTCAGCTGGTAGAGCACGGCGCTTGTAACGCCAGGGTAGTGGGTTCGATCCCCGGGACCACCCATACGTAAAAATGTATGCGCGCATGACTAAGTCGCTTTGGATAAAAGCGTCTGCTAAATGGCATTATTATAAATTATATCTAACAGTAACCAGGCAGACAGAGATGCCCAGCAGGTAACCATCTATCCATACATACATCTATCCAACTACACTGCTCAAACAAATAAAGGGAACACTTAAACAACACAATGTAACTCCAAGTCAATCACACTTCTGTGAAATCAAACTGTCCACTTAGGAAGCAACACTGATTGACAATACATTTCACATGCTGTTGTGCAAATGGAATAGACAACAGGTGGAAATTATAGGCAATTAGCAAGACACCCCCCAATAAAGGACTGGTTTTGCAGGTGGTGACCACAGACCACTTCTCAGTTCCTATGCTTCCTGGCTGATGTTTTGGTCACTTTTGAATGCTGGCGGTGCTTTCACTCTAGTGGTAGCATGAGACGGAGTCTACAACCCACACAAGTGGCTCAGGTAGTGCAGCTCATCCAGGATGGCACATCAATGCGAGCTGTGGCAAGAAGGTTTGCTGTGTCTGTCAGCGTAGTGTCCAGAGCATGGAGGCACTACCAGGTGACAGGCCAGTACATCAGGAGACGTGGAGGAGGCCGTAGGAGGGCAACAACCCAGCAGCAGGACCGCTACCTCTGCCTTTGTGCAAGGAGGAGCAGGAGGAGCACTGCCAGAGCCCTGCAAAATGACCTCCAGCAGGCCACAAATGTGCATGTGTCTGCTCAAACGGTCAGAAACAGACTCCATGAGGAGGGTATGAGGGCCCGACGTCCACAGGGGGGGGTTGTGCTTACAGCCCAACACCGTGCAGGACGTTTGGCATTTGCCAGAGAACACCAAGATTGGCAAATTCGCCACTGGCGCCCTGTGCTCTTCACAGATGAAAGCAGGTTCACACTGAGCACGTGACAGACGTTACATAGTCTGGAGACGCCGTGGAGAACGTTCTGCTGCCTGCAACATCCTCCAGCATGACCGGTTTGGCGGTGGGTCAGTCATGGTGTGGGGTGGCATTTCTTTGGGGGGCCGCACAGCCCTCCATGTGCTCGCCAGAGGTAGCCTGACTGCCATTAGGTACCGAGATGAGATCCTCAGACCCCTTGTGAGACCATATGCTGGTGCGGTTGGCCCTGAGTTCCTCCTAATGCAAGACAATGCTAGACCTCATGTGGCTGGAGTGTGTCAGCAGTTCCTGCAAGAGGAAGGCATTGATGCTATGGACTGGCCCGCCCGTTCCCCAGACCTGAATCCAATTGAGCACATCTGGAACATCATGTCTCGCTCCATCCACCAACGCCACGTTGCACCACAGACTGTCCAGGAGTTGGCGGATGCTTTAGTCAAGGTCTGGGAGGAGATCCCTCAGGAGACCATCCGCCACCTCATCAGGAGCATGCCCAGGCATGGTAGGGAGGTCATACAGGCACGTGGAGGCCACACACACTACTGAGCCTCATTTTGACTTGTTTTAAGGACATTACATCAAAGTTGGATCAGCCTGTAGTGTGGTTTTCCACTTTAATTTTGAGGGTGACTCCAAATCCAGACCTCCATGGGTTGATCAATTTGATTTCCATTGATAATTTTTGTGTGATTTTGTTGTCAGCACATTCAACTATGTAAAGAAAAAAGTATTTCATAAGATTATTTCATTCATTCAGATCTAGGATGTGTTATTTTAGTGTTCCCTTTATTTTTTTGAGCAGTGTATAACCCTAACCCAGCAGGTAACCATCTATCCATACATACATCTATCTAACTATAACCCTAACCCAGCAGGTAACCATATAACTGTAACCCTAACACATTATATCTATCTCTAACCCCTCTGAAGAAGCCTAGTGTGCTGACAGGAGGGCCTTTTTTAATTGACTTAATCTTTCTAGAAACTTCTAAATGAACCTTATGGATTTCATTTTACATTTTAGTCATTTAGCAGACGCTCTTATCCAGAGCGACTTACAGTTAGTGAGTGCATACATTATATTATTCATACTGGCCCCCCGTGGGAATCCAACCCACAACCCTGGCTTTGCAAACACCATGCTCTACCAACTGAGCTACATCCCTGCCGGCCTGTACTCTGGAGGGGGAATCGATTTGGAGGTGGAGGGTCCGTCATGGTCTGGGGCGGTGTGTCACAGCATCATCGGACTGAGCTTGTTGTCATTGCAGGCAATCTCAATGCTGTGCATTACAGGGAAGACATCCTCCTCCCTCGTGTGGTACCCTTCCTGCAGGCTCATCCTGACATGACCCACCAGCATGACAATGCCACCAGCCATACTGCTCATTCTGTGCGTGATTTCCTGCAAGTCAGGAATGTCAGTGTTCTGCCATGGCCAGCGAAGAGCCCGGATCTCAATCCCATTGAGCACGTCTGGGACCTGTTGGATCTGAGAGTGAGGGCTAGGGCCATTCCCTCCAGAAATGTCCGGGAACAGACAGATGCCTTGGTGGAAGAGTGGGGTAACATCTCACAGCAAGAACTGGCAAATCTGGTGCAGTCCATGAGGAGGAGATGCACTGCAGTACTTAATGCAGCTTGTGGCCACACCAGATACTGACTGACTTTTGATTTTGACCCCTCCTTTGTTCAGGGACACATTATTCAATTTCTGTTAGTCACATGTCTGTGGAACTTTTTCAGTTTATGTATGTTGTTGAATCTTATGTTAAGTTTGCTGAAAATAAACACAGTTGACAGTGAGAGGACGTTCCTTTTTTTGCTGAGTTTATATATACACTACCAGTCAAATGTTTGGACACACCTACTCATTCAAGGGGTTTTCTTTATTTTTACAATTTTTTACATTGTAGAATAATAGTGAAGACATCAAAACTATGAAATAACACATATGGAATCATGTAGCAACCAAAAAAGTGTTAAACAAATGAACATTCTCTCAACCAGCTTCATGAGGTAGTCACCTGGAATGCATTTAAATTAACAGGTGTGCCTTGTTAAAAGTTCATTTGTGGAATTTATTTCCTCCTTTGCGCCAATCAGTTGTGTTGTGACAAGGTGGGGGGGTATACAGAAGATAGCCCTATTTGGGAAAAGACCAAGTCCATATTATGGCAAGAACAGCTCAAATAAGCAAAGAGAAACGACAGTCCATCAGTACTAAATTAAGAACTTTGAGTGCAGTCACAAAAACCACAAGCGCTATGATGAAACTGGCTCTCATGAGGACCGCCACTGGAATGGAAGACCCAGAGTTACCTCTGCTGCAGAGGATAAGTTCATTAGAGTTAATAGCCTCAGAAATTGCAGTCCAAATAAATGCTTCACAGAGTTCAAGTCACAGACACATCTCAACAAACTGTTCAGAGGAGACTGTGTGAAGGCTGTGTGGGTGAACGGGATGATCTCCGCATGTGTGGTTCCCACCGTAAAGCATGGAGGAGTTATGGCGTGGGGGTGCTTTGCTGGTGACACTGTGATTTATTTAGAATTCATGGCACACGTAACCAGCATGGCTACCACAGCATTCTGCAGCGATACGCCATCCCATCTGGTTTAGGCTTAGTGGGACTATCATTTGTTTTTCAACAGGACAATGACCCAACACACCTCCAGGCTGTGTAAGGGCTATTTTACCAAGAAGCAGAGTGATGGAGTGCTGCATCAGATGACCTGGCCTCCACAATCACCCGACCTCAACCCAATTGAGATGGTTTGGGATGAGTTGGACCGCAGAGTGAAGGAAAAGCAGCCAACAAGTGCTCAGCGTATGTGGGAATTCCTTCAAGACTGTTGGAAAAGCATTCCAGGTGAAGCTGGTTGAGAGAATGCCAAGACATCATCAAGGCAAAGGGTGGCTATTTGAAGAATCTCAAATAAAATATATTTTGATTTAACACTTTTTTTTGGTTACTACATGATTCCATATGTGTTATTTCATAGTTTTGATGTCTTCACTATTATTCTACAATGTAGAAAATAGTAAAAAATAAAGAAAAACCCTTGAATGAGTAGGTGTGTCCAAACTTTTGACTGGTACTATATATATATCGAGCTAGAACAGGATGATCTATTTTGGATACAATTTAAATGGAGTTGATGGAGAGAGAGAGAGACTGCGAGAGGATGCTTGCGCCTGCACTGATTTAAAGCAACGATATAAAACTCTGCAGCTTCAATAAAAAATTACATATACACATATATATATATATATACACTCACAATTAAAAAATAAGGTGACCCCGAAAGCCAGATGGAGATGGGTAAATTAGACGGGCATTCAGTTGTTATATTACTGTAGCTTAAGCTATGCTGCAGTAAATGCAGGCCTACCTGTCACAACAAAGTTAACATGATGGGATGATACGTCTATATGCGTTGTGAACTGCGCTCCATACTGAGATGGTCTGTCCCCACCGTGAGCGTTGATGATTCATCATGCAGAGGCCGTAGAGAAGCCAGATTTAGACATCGCGTAAAATTCAACAGTTCCATTTCACGCCATGTTGTTAATATAAATAATTTATAATAATTTACCGGTTTCTCGCAGTTATTTATCCCGGAAAAAGAGAGTGAGTTCGGGCGGTAATTCTTGGCAACCGGGTTCCTGCCATTCAACCCTAGCCTCTATGTGGCAAGCAGTACAGAGAAAAGCCCTCTAGATGGCAGCAGACAACTGCTTTTGGATCTACCATGTCTATGATTAGAGTGACTCAGTTTATACCAGCTGGTTTATTTATATACCTTTTCCCCTTGGTATTCTTTGTAATCCCTTACCCCAATTTATTCCTCAGTTTTTTGTTTTTTTGCATTACGTTTTTTGTTATGTTAGAGATTTGGAATCTGTTTTAATGAAAAAAATTCTCTGCTTATGTGTCATTCAACCACCAGTTTAGTGACCCTTGTTCCACCAATTTGTCCGATACTACTTCACAACCGATTTGAGGTCTTGACCAGCAATGTCCCATTGGGTGGGTGTAATCTTCCCCCACCAGACCAGAGTAGACAGACTCCCACTAGATCTCCTGGTCTATCAGACCCCCCATGTTGACTAAGAGGTCCTTTAAGCTATTGCAAGAAGCCATACATCATTCTGATGTACTTGCAAACTCCAGATTGTTTCCATGTAGTAAGAATCTCTTCTGATTCTCCTCTAGACACAGACCAGCAGGGGTCCTGGTGTGGAGTGGAACAGGCTCAGGGTGGCATTGTACAAGGTACAAAGAACAGGTGGACATAAAGTGAGTGGGTTTTTTTCCGGAGTGATTCCCAATTGGTTTCCCGTACATTTTACATTTTTAAAGACATGTCCACCACGTGAGTCTGTTCATGCTCCACGTTACCGGAACCCATCAGACACCCTAGGTCAGAGGGGGAGATTCAGGCCCGGGAACCCATCAGACACCCTAGGTCAGAGGGGGAGATTCAGGCCCGGGAACCCATCAGACACCCTAGGTCAGAGGGGGAGATTCAGGCCCGGAACCCATCAGACACCCTAGGTCAGAGGGGGAGATTCAGGCCCGGGAACCCATCAGACACCCTAGGTCAGAGGGGGAGATTCAGGCCCGGGAACCCATCAGACACCCTAGGTCAGAGGGGGAGATTCAGGCCCGGGAACCCATCGGACACCCTAGGTCAGAGGGGGAGATTCAGGCCCGGGAACCCATCAGACACCCTAGGTCAGAGGGGGAGATTCAGGCCCGGGAACCCATTAGACACCCTAGGTCAGAGGGGGAGATTCAGGCCCGGGAACCCATCAGACACCCTAGGTCAGAGGGGGAGATTCAGGAGTGGGAAATACAGATAGATAAACCAACAGTGATTGTTGGGGATTCTAATCTAGCACGTATCCCAGATTGTTCGATTCTCGTGTACAGCTGCCTCCCTAGGGGGCCACATTTTATCACATGAACAGTGTTTTCAAGATGTTTCCAACTCAATCCAGTGACAGAGAAGGTAGTGTTGTCTGTAGGCCTCAACAATTGCTTGGGGAGACAAGCGCCGACTACATTCTTGGAAACAGCTACAGCAACAGTTGAGGACCAGTAAGGAGGCCTTCCCCACAATGCAACGGTCTATGTACCGCCCATACATTACTCAGATAGACTAGCTAAGGATCAACACTGTCTGTTTATAGAAGCTAAATAAGACCATAGGGAAGAGATGTAATTCTTTTGAATGACCTTAATAAACTCAGGTTTCGCACTGACCCTCGGGATCCGGTCCACTGGAGTGGGGATACTGCTTCTGACATTTTACAATACTGGTTAGAGCAATTAAACATGTACGGGAGGGGGGAGGGGGGGGGGGGAGTGTTCTCTTACAACTCCCCAACATTCTAGCATTAAAAACCTCTCTTCCTCCTTCAGGCTCCACCAAGCTGAGAGAGTAAGGTAGACCACAGGTGGCTCCGGAGGCATCTACATGCCCATCATTGAAATGATTACACCAGGTTTTCATATCCCATTTATAAACCCCTCACACTGGGAACCTCAGTGGGAGTCAGTGTCAGAAACGATCCAGACTGTTGTACGTAGGGATGTGGCTTCCTTTTCACAATTCAGACCCAGACCTGTACATCAGTTTAACCTTACGAAATCAAGCTCTTAAAAACGTTGAACAGCAAATCAGAATATAGTGATTAAACCAGCAGATAAGGGGTCTCAGATTGTTGTAATGGATAAAGTGCACTATCTTCTTGAATCCAATAGACAATTGGATAATGTTAAACATTATGTTCAATTGCCCACTCAACACAACCAGAAACACAAATATCAATCTGGGAGATAATGTACATATCCTCCACAGTTGACTCACTATCTTTTTGGGCCAGATTCTCCCAAGGCCTAGGAAGTTTTACTTACTGCCTAAAATACATAAATATCCTGAGACGTGGGCGGTTCCCTCCCCAGAGTTCCCTGCGGTCGACCAATAGTAAGCGATTGTGACTCAAATCTTATTGTATTGCTGAATATATAGACTTTTATATCAACCCTCTATCCCAGAAACACCCCAGCTATGTTAACGATCCTTATGAATGTCAACATGCTGAAGCCTTTCAAGATACCAGGAAAAGTTTTTTTTATTCTCCATTGACATTAATTCTCTGTACACAAAAAATGGATACCAAATTAGGTCTAAAGCACAGGAGGTTGGTGGCACCTTTATTGGGGAGGTCGGGCTCGTGGTAATGGCTTGAGCGGAATTTGTGGAATGGTATCAAATACATGGTTTCAATGGGTTTGATGCCATTCGATTCATTCCGTTCCAGACATGAATATGAGCCGTCCTCCCGTCAGCAGCCTCCTGTGGCCTACAGGCAGTTGCCAATGTCTTCCAGACCCCAGTCGACAGGACAGGGCTATCCCGAGTTCAATGAAAAATATTACCTCCAGATACATGGTACAGCCATGGGAAAGAAATTCACCCCCAGGTTTTGCGAATTTGTACATGAGTTTTCGGGGAAGAAACTGCTTTCCTCAAACGTAAGACCTTCCCATTGCTGTACCTTAAGTATCTGGATGATATTTTGGGACTGTGGGGAGGCTCCACCTCTGAACAGGGAATTCTTCAACATTACTCAGCAATCCCCATGACACATAATTTGCAACATGAAACATTTGAATTTCTAGATACACCGGTCTTTTTCAGGAGGGAGAAACTAAACAATTGGCGACTAGAGTTTTCTTTAAGGAAACAGACAAATCACAAATCTGGTCTCCATCCAAAACACACGTACAGGGGGTTGATCAAATCACAACTTCTACGTCTCATTTACATTTTAGTCATTTGGCAGACGCTCTTATCCAGAGTGACTTACAGTTAGTGAGTGCATACATTTTATTTTTTTCATACTGGCCCCCTGTGGGAATCGAACCCACAACCCTGCCGTTGCAAGTCTCCACAGTATTTAGTTTTCCTGGGGATATAGAGGAGGGTCACAAGAATCCTCATCTTAGCCTTAAGGCCCAGGGGCTGCTCCAGCCGGTTCCTGAGAGAGGTTAAGGCCGAGGTCAATCAGACCCAGGGGCTACTCCAGCAGGTTCCTGAGAGAGGTTAAGGCCCAGGTCAATCAGACCCAGGGGCTACTCCAGCCGGTTCCTGAGAGAGGTTAAGGCCGAGGTCAATCAGACCCAGGGGCTACTCCAGCCGGTTCCTGAGAGAGGTTAAGGCTGAGGTCAATCAGACCTTCCAGACCCATGGAACATAGAAGGCAGAGAGGGATAACTGCCCTGTGGTTCCATTCGTGGGGACTTATTCTCAGGCTCTGGAGGCGTTCAACTCTCATCTCATTTTCAACAGACTCAGAATGATTGTGAGGCCTTGAAACATTTCAGGGTAATCACAGTCTACAGGAGAAATAAGAACCTGAAGGGCATTCTGGTCAATTCAAGCCTGACTAAGAAGAAACTCGTACAGAATAAACACTTTACCTAAACACAAGTTCTGTCCAATAGGCATTCGGGCTTGGGGGCCCCAATCGGGCATAAAGTCCAATTGGATACTGGAAATGTGGTACAAAGAACTCTCTGAGGATCTGAAAAAAATAATTATTGCTCTACATAAAGATGGCCTGGGCTATAAGAAGATTGCCAAGACTCTGAAACTGAGCTGCAGCACAGTGGCCAAGACCATAGAGCGGTTTAACAGGACAGGTTCCACTCAGAACAGGCCTCGCCATGGTCGACCAAAGAAGTTGAGTGCACGTGCTCAGCGTCATATCCAGAGGTTGTCTTTGGGAAATAGACGTATGAGTGCTGCCAGCATTGCTGCAGAGGTTGAAGGGGTGGGGGGGTCAGCCTGTCAGTGCTCAGACCATACGCCGCACACTGCATCAAATTGGTCTGCATGGCTGTCGTCCCAGAAGGAAGCCTCTTCTAAAGATGATGCACAAGAAAGCCCGCAAACAGTTTGCTGAAGACCCCATCGAACACCTTTGGGATGAATTGGAACACCGACAGAGCCAGGCCTAATCATTTTCACATTTACATTTTAGTCATTTAGCAGATGCTCTTATCCAGAGTGACTTACAGTTAGTGAGTGCATACATTTTTTTTTTTTTTCATACTGGCCCCCCATGGGAATCGAACTCACAACCCTGGCGTTGCAAACGCCATGCTCTACCAACTGAGCTACATCCCTGCCGGCCATTCCCTCCCCTACCCTGGACGACGCTGGGCCAATTGTGCGCCGCCCCATGGGTCTCCCGGTCGCGGCCGGCTACAACAGAGCCTGGATTCGAACCAGGATCTCTAGTGGCACAGCTAGCACTGCGATGCAGTGCCTTAGACCACTGCCCAACATCAGTGCCCGACCTCACTAATGCTCGTGGCTGACTGGAAGCAAGTCCCCTCAGCAATGTTCCAACATCTAGTGGAAAGCCTTCCCAGAAGAGTGGAGGCTGTTATAGCAGCTAAGGGGGGGACCAACTCCATATTAATGCCCATGACTTTGGAATGAGATGTTCAACGAGCAGGTGTCCACATACTTTTGGTCATGTAGTGTAAAAGATCATGGGGAAAAAAGCTACAGCATAAATACCAGAATGCGTGTTTGATTGAACAAAGCTCCTGGAGTGGACAATTTATTGTATTTTTATTTAACCAGGCGAGCCAGTTAAGAATCTCATTTACAATGATGGCCTGGGAGTGAGAGGAAAAAAAAGAGAGATTTCCTCTTCCCTTCTATTCAGACTGGATGCACACCAAATGGCACCCTGGTCCTTATATAGTGCACTACTTTTGACCAGAGCCTTATGCACCCTGGTCAGAAGTAGTGCACTATACAAGAACTAGGCTGCCATTTGGGATGTATCCTGTGGGATTTGTGATGCAACCTCGTTGCTCTGCAACGGTGTGACTGTGTCAGCATTCCATGCTGTTACCATAGGGACACTAATGAAAACATCCTTTTAATTATTTTTTATGTAACCTTTCTTTAACTAGGCAAGTCGGTTAAGAACAAATTCTTATTTACAATGACGGCCTACCAAAAGGCCTCTTGCGGGGGACGGGGGGCTGGGATAAAAATATACATAAGACCAAACACAACACTACATAAAGAGACCTAAGACGACAACACAGCAAGGCAGCAACACACGACAACACAGCAAGGTAGCAACACACGACAACACAGCAAGGTAGCAACACACGACAACACAGCAAGGTAGCAACACACGACAACACAGCAAGGTAGCAACACACGACAACACAGCAAGGTAGCAACACGACAACACGCAAGGTAGCAACCCACGACAACACAGCAAGGTAGCAACACACGACAACACAGCAAGGTAGCAACACACGACAACACAGCAAGGTAGCAACACACGACAACACAGCAAGGTAGCAACACACGACAACACAGCAAGGTAGCAACCCAACATGAAAACAACATGGTAGCAACACAACATGACAACTGCACAAAACATGGTACAAACATTATTTGGGCAACAGACAACAGCACAAAAGGGCAAGAAGGTAGAGACAACAATACATCACGCGACGCAGCCACAACTGTCAGTAAGAGTGTCCATGATCGAGTGTTGTTGTTTTTTCAGTGGGGCCAGTGCTAACTCAGCAGAAAATGCAAAATGGCACTCCTTGAATAACTGACAGAAACAGAAAATAAAAATAACACACTGTGTGTGTGTGTGTGTCCGTCCTAAGGCTCTCATCGCTAGAACACTACATAAATAATAATAATAATATGCCATTTAGCAGACGCTTTTATCCAAAGCGACTTACAGTCATGCGTGCATACATTTTTGTGTATGGGTGGTCCCGGGGATCGAACCCACTACCTTGGCGTTACAAGCGCCGTGCTCTACCAGCTGAGCTACAGAGGACCACATAACCTTCACTTTCTAACATTACCATTAGATCAAAGACATTAACATTCATTAAAAATGTGTCTGGTCACATACGAACCCCAGAAGAACAACGGAAATACAGTACATTACATGTGATTGCTAGGAACATCAGATTATTGTGAGGGTATTTGGGTCTTTTTAAAACCAGGGTCGTATTCATTAGGCAATAAACAGAAGAAAACATTCAAACAGAGAGGGACTACCTAAACTTGCCCAGTAAGAAACAGCCACCTGTGGATGATATTTCTATGGTTGGTTGTGGCTGTCGGTTTGCCCTTCGCAAATTTCAAAATACAAAAATCACAAGAAAGATGTAGTTTGGAAAGCTAATGCCTACTGCTGAAAAGAGAAGACTAATCTGTCTGTAGAAGCCAAAAAAAATCAACTCAACATTTCAGCGAACAGCACTATTTTTCAAAAGTTGCTTATCTTGAGATCGGCTATTGGCACGAGCACATCGGCCGTCACCAGTGATGAAGCACAGGCTTCATCTTCATCATTGGGTGAGTCACTGGAAAGTTTATTTAGTAGCCTATAATATATACACACACACACACACACACATACAGTCAAAATCCCAATTGAGATGAGTTGGACCACAGAGTGAAGGAAAAGCGGCCATCAAGTGCTCAGCATATGTGGGAACTCCTTCAAGACTGTTGGAAAAGCATTCCTCGTGAAGCTGGTTGAGAGAATGCCAAGCTGTCATCAAGGCAAAGGGTGGCTACTTTGAAGAATCTCAAATATAAAATATATTTTGATTTGTTTAACACTTTTTTGGTTACTACATGATTCCATATGTGTTATTTCATAGTTTTGATGTCTTCACTATTATTCTACAATGTAGAAAAATAGTAAAAATAAAGAAAAACCCTGGAATGAGTAGGTGTTCTTAAACTTTTGACTGGTAGTGTCATACACACTCACAGTGTACAAAACATTATGAACAGCTGCTCTTTCCAAGACACACTGACCAGGTGAAAGCTATGATCCCTTATTGATGTCACTTGTTAAATCCACTTCAAATCGGTGTAGCTGAACAATTGATTGTGTATGTGTCACTCAGAGGGGGAAATGGGCAAGACAAAATATTTAAGTGCCTTTTGAAATGGCTGTTTGTCACTGTCAGAGTAGCAGCCACTCATTTCAGTCATTTGTGTGGTAGAAAAAAAAGATTCTGCTAATGTCTATCATGTAAATTATGTAGAAATCCTAAAAAAAACTCCTCTGCTCAACTGTATACCACTACGCAAATGTGATTATAGATGCATGCAACTCAATTACATCTTCCCGCGGCTATGGCGATGGAACCGCAGATGTTGTCGAGAAGAGTCCGATATACTGGTATGGTAGCAGGTACCAGGTGCACTGGTTTGAGTGTGTCAAGAACTGTAACGCTGCTGGGGTTTTCAAGCTCAAGTTTCCCCGTGTGTATCAAGAATGGTCCACCACCCAAAGGACATCCAGCCAACTTGACATCCAGCCCACTTCTCGGGGCCACACCCTCTTAGCTGAGACCACACCCACAACACACAATAACCACACCCACAACACACTATTTGGTATTCTTTGTAATTTTAATTCCCATAATTGAAATAGTTAAATGCAGACAATTTTTTTCATTTCACAATTATTATTTTTTTACAAATAAAACGTTACAGTACAGTTATTATGCAAATCAGAAGAGCTTAGTTTGTTAAGTCTTAGATAATAGATGAAGTCCAGGCTTGGCGGGACCGGTTATCAAACGGTTAAACAGCGAAGCGGTACCAAGACAACACCGAGCAGTTTGAGAGCCTGCAGGCCAGCTAAGGTAAGGAGCACATTCTACCACAGAATGGACTAGATAGAACATGAGGACATGCTGTCTGCACCCTAAGTAGAGACCGCTAGCACAACCTAGTGGACAAAGTGAGGAATGGAACCGTTTCATCCTTGGGAGCAGCAGCAGTGCTAGCCTGGAAATCCAAAATGAACTCAGCTCTGTTTCTTACAATAGTGGAAATGTTGCGTTATTCAGTCTGGCTTTCCCGGGCTATAGCAACATCGCCACCCTGTGGGGATACAGTGCCATTACACCCATCCACCCTGAGAAGAACAGTGCCTCTACAGAGCGAGACAGAAGATGCCTTCACACCACAAGAAACAGATTTATTTATTATTGCACAGAATGTTCCCGCAGTGTGTCAGAGGGCTCGGCTGTCTGTTACCAAGCATCGGCATGGTAACAAACTGTCAAACTCCCCATTGGCAACTACCCCAGTCATTGGTTATTGTTTTGATTGATTGATGATCGGTAGCTAATATTGATTGGTCAAAAATGCTGTCCATCTACCTTGAGCGGTGCATCCCTGTCAGCCTATCAGGACTGAGAATGCATGGGGGGGAGCATGACCAGGTGAGTTCCAAAGGGGGTCAATCTATGGAAGCAGATGAATGCCAAAATGTTGGCAGGAAACAGCCTCCATAGCAACTCACTGCTTGTCCCAGCCTTGTCTTGGACTATGAGCTGTTCGAGTGGTAGTCATCTCATATCAGATCATCTACATCTCCAGTCCATACCTCTCCGCCGAGTCGAACAAAGCGGATGTTTCCGGTTTTCAGGGATACAGTATTTTCAACCTAACTTACGTTCCCCCCCCGAAAAAACATAAGTGGGAACATCTTTTTTTACGCCTGCTACGTTATGTTATTTCTAACAGCTGATTTGAAATCAGCCCTTTGTGTTAGTCTTAGCTCTGTTCTTGGTAATACTGGTCTCAGGCCTGCTGTTAACTTATTGGCTAGACATGGATGATAAAAGTGTAATGTAAACTTTCTGTTTCCGGCTGTAAATAAGTGACCCCCAGTCAGGCAGCTCATCAAAGCGGTATAGGGAAACAAAATTACAAAGTGTTTTTTATCTAAAATTCAAAATAAAAATGGTAATTTAAAAGTCTGATCTATATCGACAACCGACACGCCGTCTAACCTAAGGAGAGAGCACACGCTGGGTTAGAGCAGAATCGTGGCCAATCACGTTGGAATGGAGGAAATCGTTTTCCTGTGTCATCATATGACATCATAATGACCACTTCCTGGTTACAAGCGATGACATCACAGTCTTGTGACCCTGTGCACCCCCTCCCCTCCTCACCTCACAGCGTCTGGTGCGGTTCACTCAGATAGGTTAAAACAGATATGGTAGAAAAATATAGTCTTGATGAAATTTTTCTCTATTTATTCTCTTCATTATTGAATTGCAACCATACATGTAGTGTTAACGCAGCAGTGTAGAGGGTTCAGGATGATTAGCACTATTACAAGAGAAGAAAAACATGAGGACAATGAGACGTCATTAACTCTCTTTCGTCTAGACACTTCAGGTTATTTTGTCTTACATTATTCATGGTTAACAATAATAGTAGTTTAGTCTTTTCATTGGCATCATTAGGCAACACGTTTTTGTTTGTTTTTTAGTTACTCAAAAATATCATGGTTACGATGTAAACTCCATAGTACTTATAACTTACTGTATCCATCACACAGTAAAACACAACTTTACAAGGCAAATGGCCATTTAAGCATAGATTTGTTCATGTGATAAAATGAGAAATAACACACCACAAAGAAAGAAAATGTAAAAATAACAAACAACTCGCAGTTATTTTTTTTTTCAAATTTGAAAAAGCAAAGCCAGGCTTTGGTTCGTCCGTTTGTTCATTTACAAGTCAGGTGACTGTCAAAAACGCTGGTGATGATCAATACTACTCCCAAAACCTTGATATAAACCATAGAGTTGGATCGAGGGCTCACTTGCCACAAAGCTTGTTTTAGCGTGGGCAGAGACATTGATATGTGCCCTCTATTCAACTCTATGATAAGGCCAACACTGCCTCCATGTATGAGCTACAGGCACCGCCATATTAAACCTCTGATATTTTCCCCATCCTCCCCCTCCCTAATACCACTGCTGATATCAGCTCCTACCCTGTTCTGCCCCTCTCCCATAGAGCCTTGCCCTAGCACGATGACGACGTCAACTTCTCTTTGTAACAACATGGACGCCTGGGGATTGAATCTCATAACCTGTTCTGTTGGTCTTCATTTAAAAACAAACTGATTGGGGCGGTCTGAAGCTACAGCAGAGTAAGGCTAAATGCGTCTTAAGAATACGTCCCAAAACGGCACCCTATTCCCTACATAGTACACTACTTTTGACTTGAGTCCTATTGGGGGGGCTCTGGTCTAAAGTAGTGCACTATATGGGGAATAGGGTGCCATTTGGGACACAGACAATGACTTAAAAAGGGGAGATACTTCGCTGATATGATTCTTTCTCTCAAAATGACATCTGACCAAACGTACCCCCTCGGGGTTCCATCTATGGGGGGTTAGTCTAGAGCAGGGTTCTTCAATTCCGGTCCTGGAGGGGGCCGAAACACCTCTGTTTTTCATCCTCTCCTTCTAATCAGGGGCTAATTCAGACCTGGGACACCAGGTGAGTGCAATTAACTACCAGGTAGAAATAAAAAACAGAAGTGTTTCGGCCCTCCAGGACCGAAATTGAAGAACCCTGGTCTAGAGTCTAGACAGAGGTGGGTGTAGGGCCACTACACTGTGGATCTAGTTCTAAACACTGGTCACCGGACACAGAACTTCTGTTTCCCCTGGCGTCTTTTTACGGCTGCTAGTTTAGGTTACAGACAGACACCCTGACCCAGAACCATATATTAACATATCTATATTGATACATCTATATCTATATATCTATCCTCCAGGATTGTCTCAGAGGGTTAGGATATACAACATACAGCACCTGGACATACTGCTGGGTGGTGTCTCTCTGTGTGTGTGTGTGTGTGTGTCTCTGTGTGTGTCTGTGTAGTCTGAATTTGGCAAGGGTGTGTAACATCTGAATACTGGTGATTAGCTGGTATAGGGGCTTATAAAAGCGGCAAGTTTGTGTGTTGTATTGGTTTCAGTATTTTGGCTGCTGCTACACTTTGACGTGTCTGTGTGATATTGGCATGTTGCTATGACAGCAAGTATGGCAGCTTACTTTGGCATGGCGTAACTCACCCTGTTGAGCTGTCCTACCCAACACACACACACACACACACACACCTCTAATACTGTACTTGGAGCACAAGAGAATATGTCCGTTTCCTACAGAAAGGAAACAGTTTGTTTGTTAAATTGCTGCAAATAGTCAAATTGATTTGTTTGAAGTGATGGTTCAGAATACTGGAACTGATAAAAGGTTTCCTCAGGATCTTTGGTAAAATATTATTCTGAAATGAACAATGAGAAAACCCCCATGTGCTCAATAAAAATGTTTAGTACTAAATGAAACGGTCAGACAGAATAAACAGTGTGTTCTATACCTCGCCCAGAGTGTCATACACACGTGACGTCATACCTCCCGTAAAAAAAAAAAAAAAAGGTCTTAATAAAAGACAAAATAAAAATCTAAAAAGACCCAAAACCCCATGATAGCGTTTACAGTACAAATGACATTATAGAAACACATTAAAAAACAGGGTATCCATCTTTAAAATAGGGTATCCATCTTTAAAATAGGGTATCCATCTTTAAAACATACAGAACGCAGTTAAAATTGGGCCATCTTCTGGTAACTGGTTTCTATGGTAACAACTGTCCTTGTCTATGAATGTTCTGTATTATGTCATGTTTCATGTTTCATGTGGACCCCAGGAAGAGTAGCTGCTGCTTCAGCAACAGCTAGTGGGGATCCTAATAAAATAAAAATAAAATATATATATATATATATATATATATATATATATATATCCCGCCACCCTGGGATGGTTATATGGTCGCTGTGGCAATAAGACCCCATCTGTTCCGACCTTCCTTCCTGTCTAGTATGTAAGGGCAGTAACTTCCTTCCTGTCTAGTATGTAAGGGCAGTAACTTCCTTCCTGTCTAGCCTGTAAGGGCGGTAATGGTAGGCTATGAAGGGTCAGAGTGGTTTGACTGAACAACACACATCTTTTGTTTTAAAGCAAAGCTGCAGTACAACTAATTGCACTCAAATAATCCAATATTACAATATGTACAATTTTTCTTTTGGGCAATTAAGGATAGCTACTGCAACGACTACGCCGCTGTCTCCTAGTGCAGGCAGCCGCTATTAACGCAATGAAATATAGAATTATATCTTATATCTATCTATCTATATATATATATGACTGTGGCAACTAGTGACGACCAAAACATTGTGTTGACTGCATTTTGTCTTTTCATATTAGTGCCTGTATAACACTACAGTCCTAGTGTCTTAACTTATGTCTGTCCTGTAACAGGTCTGTCCTGTAACAGGTCTGTCCCTAACAGGTCTGTCCTGTAACAGGTCTGTCCCTAACAGGTCTGTCTGTCCTGTAACAGGTCTGTCCTGTAACAGGTCTGTCCCTAACAGGTCTGTCCCTAACAGGTCTGTCTGTCCTGTAACAGGTCTGTCCTGTAACAGGTCTGTCCCTAACAGGTCTGTCTGTCCTGTAACAGGTCTGTCCCTAACAGGTCTGTCTGTCCTGTAACAGGTCTGTCCCTAACAGGTCTGTCCTGTAACAGGTCTGTCTGTCCTGTAACAGGTCTGTCCCTAACAGGTCTGTCCTGTAACAGGTCTGTCTGTCCTGTAACAGGTCTGTCCCTAACAGGTCTGTCCTGTAACAGGTCTGTCTGTCCTGTAACAGGTCTGTCCCTAACAGGTCTGTCCTGTAACAGGTCTGTCTGTCCTGTAACAGGTCTGTCCCTAACAGGTCTGTCCTGTAACAGGTCTGTCTGTCCTGTAACAGGTCTGTCCCTAACAGGTCTGTCCTGTAACAGGTCTGTCTGTCCTGTAACAGGTCTGTCTGTCCCTAACATGTCTGTCCTGTAACAGGTCTGTCCTGTAACAGGTCTGTCCCTAACAGGTCTGTCTGTCCTGTAACAGGTCTGTCCTGTAACAGGTCTGTCCCTAACAGGTCTGTCTGTCCTGTAACAGGTCTGTCTGTCCTGTAACAGGTCTGTCCCTAACAGGTCTGTCTGTCCCTAACAGGTCTGTCCCTAACATGTCTGTAATATGTCTGTAATATGCGTCTGTACAGCAGGTTGTTTTATAAGATTGAACACATTAGTTTTTTATGCAAAATAATTAAAATAAAAAGATTCCTTCAGCATAGAAGTCAATGAGTCTCTGGACCAGAACCCAGGCAGTATGTGATCTAACCCTCTTCAGGACTAGAACCCACGCAGCATGTGATCTAACCCTGTTCAGGACCAGAACCCAGGCAGCATGTGATCTAACCCTGTTCAGGACCAGAACCCAGGCAGCATGTGATCTAACCCTGTTCAGGACTAGAACCCACGCAGCATGTGATCTAACCCTGTTCAGGACTAGAACCCACGCAGCATGTGATCTAACCCTGTTCAGGACCAGAACCCAGGTAGCATGTGATCTAACCCTGTTCAGGACTAGAACCCAGGCAGCATGTGATCTAACCCTGTTCAGGACTAGAACCCACGCAGCATGTGATCTAACCCTCTTCAGGACTAGAACCCACGCAGCATGTGATCTAACCCTCTTCAGGACTAGAACCCACGCAGCATGTGATCTAACCCTCTTCAGGACTAGAACCCACGCAGCATGTGATCTAACCCTGTTCAGGACTAGAACCCACGCAGCATGTGATCTAACCCTGTTCAGGACTAGAACCCACGCAGCATGTGATCTAACCCTCTTCAGGACTAGAACCCACGCAGCATGTGATCTAACCCTCTTCAGGACTAGAACCCATTAGCATGTGATCTAACCCTCTTCTCTCCTCCTCTTCTCTCCTCTAGACCACTCCATCCATTCAACACCTCTATCCATCCATCCCTCTCTTTTCTCCTACTAGCCCCATTCTGTACCTCTAGCCCCATTCTGTGCATCTCCTCTTTCTTTACCCCTCTTTACCTTCCCCTCTCTCCCCCTCTCCTCTCCACCTTCCCCTCTCCCTCTCTCCTCTCCACCTTCCTCTCTCCTCTCTTCTTTTCTCCCTCTCTCCTCTCTTCCTCAGACGTAAGGGAGGATGCCGTAGACGAACAGGGCCATGACCGCGGCGCTGAACAGCCCCGCCACCGGCACTGTGACAAACCACGCCAGGAAGATGTTACGGAACAACCGCCAATCAACCGCCTTCTTGGAGCGGATCCAGCCAACCGCTACCACGGAGCCCACCTGGTCACCATGGAGACGCAGAGATGGGGGGGGGGGGAGAGAACAAAATTAACCGCAGCACAGAATGGGTTAAATTTATATCCATTTATATGAGTTCAGCCAGTGGTCCTGGTCCGCCAAACCTGGTCCAGGAGAAGGCTGTGCAGGCTTGAACAACTAACAGCTCAAGACATGACCTGAGAGTCAGGTGGGTTAGTTAGTGCAGGGATAGAACAAAAGCCTGCTGTGAGCCTAAAAGGACCAGGGTTGGTTGGTGACACACCACTGACGCTAAATCTCCTAGGTTAGTAGTGACAGTTGATTTCAACACTATTAGTAGCTTTCTTCATATCAGTCCGTTGAAGACTGAAATTAGCAGTTTTAGTTTCCACCCAAATAGAATCCACCCAAATAGAATCCACCCAAATAGAATCCACCCAAATAGAATCCACCCAAATAGAATCCACCCAAATAGAATCCACCCAAATAGAATCCACCCAAATAGAATCCACCCAAATAGAATCCACCCAAATAGAATCCACCCAAATAGAATCCACCCAAATCAATAAATGTCTGAATGTGTGTGATTGAGCATTTTTCCTTCAGTGCATACTTCTACAACGTTCAGGCTTCCACAACAGCACATATCTCATCTCACATATTTACATCAAATACTTCATGATCAAACTAACAATAGAACAACTTGTAGTCTGTACTCACAACACAACCATCCCAGTGGAATGAATGTGCTGGATCATGTGATTTACATGTGCAGTGACACATCCAAGCATGCTCTGTGTGGTGTGGAGGAAGGAAGGGACAGGGTGTGGTGTGGAGGAAGGAAGGAACAGGGTGTGGTGTGGAGGAAGGAAGGAACAGGGTGTGGTGTGGAGGAAGGAAGGGACAGGGTGTGGTGTGGAGGAAGGAAGGAACAGGGTGTGGTGTGGAGGAAGGAAGGGACAGGGTGTGGTGTGGAGGAAGGAAGGAACAGGGTGTGGTGTGGAGGAAGGAAGGAACAGGGTGTGTGTGTGTGTGTGTGTGTTTGGCCCTCTCTGGGGCGGTACTGAGAGCAGAGTGGACTGCTCTTATACGGCCAGTGTAACCCGAGCTAGCAGCCCTGTGATGCAGAGAGCGGGAGTCTAAATCGGTTGTGTGTGTGAGAGATGCAGAGGGCAGCAGTCTAAATACGGACTGGGTCAGGAGGGACTGCCCATGTTTCACAGCCCAATTCCAATCCTTTGCCCAATTATTGAAAAAAAAAGAACTGATCTGATAGGTAGAAAGACGCAATTAGTGAAAAGATATCCGAATTGGGCTACCTGTGTAACAGCAGCCAGAGAAACGATCTGTGTGGGCCCTGAGCAACCTAGAAGGGAACCTAGCTAACTCAACGTTGTGAGAATGGACGCGTTCCAGCCAGACTACATTGCAGCCGCACTGCGCGCATTAACCAATGGTTGCGTGCCATGTCATCAACTGCACCGTCAGGCATTGGATGGCTATAGAATATGATGTGGTTAGCTGATACGTTAAACACCTGTCCAGGTTGTTGAGATCTGGCAGGCGACTGCAATGTAGTCGGTCTGGAACGCGGCCATTGTATGGACGCTGACTGGAAGAGCAGCGGACCAATCACTGCACATCGTCGTCACACCAGTTTTTTTTACACACCAACCAGGGTTAGGGCGTCATCTCAGAGATATATTAGTTTAATAACGGAGTATGGAATTTCTCGTTATTGAACTGGGTTCAAACTGAATGGACCCCCCACCACTGTACTCACCCTGTACTCACACACACACACACACACACACACACTACAGAGGACTTGATAGAGGCCACCTTGGTGACACCGGGGTCGTAGTCATTAGGATCCGAACAGAAGAAAACTGACTCATACTTATTGGATTTTGTGCAATAAGAAAAGCTAGTTTTCCATTTCCGTTGCAAAATGTTTTGCTACGGTGTGCCCTAATGAATATGACCCCGATCTTGAGTTTAGACCAGAGCAACCTCTGTTAAGACCACTGACCAATTAAAATCAATCAATCCATCACCAGAGAGACAATATGGAGACATCACAATCTGAAATCATACGACAGACACAGAGCTAGCTATTAGCGTGTTAAAAGAGAGGTAAGCCTACTGCTACCTAGGGAGGTGAGGAGGTGAGAAATCAAGAGAAATGGTTTAGCATCAGGTTGATTTTAGTGAATTTAGCATTTTCAAATCAATTGAAAAAGACAGTTTTGTTTCTTGAGCATTTTCCCCCAGCTGATGACAAATGTACCTAAAAAAGAAAACCCGGACTTGACCAAACCCGTTGCTGAAACGTCGCTTCAATGAAGCTGTTGAGTCCGAGTTCTAGAGCGTGCAGTACCCAGCAGATCCAACCCGCTTGCTTACAGCTGCACTAGTAACAGTTGGGATAATGGGGCAATTCGGAGTACAATGAATTTCTCATTGCTGGATTGACGTAAGTTTTCCCCCCCAAGCTATATCTCGCACCAACGCTGCAATGTCTTCATCTACAAAGGAAGTCTGTTTGACCCTAGTGCAGCTGTCAGGAAGTCTGTTTGACCCTAGTGTAGCTGTCAGGAAGTCTGTTTGACCCTAGTGCAGCTGTCAGGAAGTCTGTTTGACCCTAGTGTAGCTGTCAGGAAGTCTGTTTGACCCTAGTGCAGCTGTCAGGAAGTCTGCTTGACCCTAGTGTAGCTGTCAGGAAGTCTGCTTGACCCTAGTGTAGCTGTCAGGAAGTCTGTTTGACCCTAGTGTAGCTGTCAGGAAGTCTGTTTGACCCTAGTGCAGCTGTCAGGAAGTCTGTTTGACCCTAGTGTAGCTGTCAGGAAGTCTGCTTGACCCTAGTGTAGCTGTCAGGAAGTCTGTTTGACCCTAGTGTAGCTGTCAGGAAGTCTGTTTGACCCTAGTGCAGCTGTCAGGAAGTCTGTTTGACCCTAGTGTAGCTGTCAGGAAGTCTGCTTGACCCTAGTGTAGCTGTCAGGAAGTCTGCTTGACCCTAGTGTAGCTGTCAGGAAGTCTGTTTGACCCTAGTGTAGCTGTCAGGAAGTCTGTTTGACCCTAGTGTAGCTGTCAGGAAGTGGGTCGGATCTGCTGGCTAGAGTGTGCAGCTACATTCTTTCCTCAATGCGTCATGAATGGACAGCATAACTGAGAATGCATTCAAAATGGCACCCTATTCCCTACATAGAGCCTTATGGACCCTGGTCAAAAGTAGTGCACTATATATGGGATAGGGTGCCATTTGGGACTCGTCCCGAGTCACCACTGAATAACACGAGACTGGAGTGGCTAATCAAATGAGGGAGTGGTGTTATGATTGGTCTGCCTGAGGCTAGCCTGGTGCGTTTCAGTCATTCAGGAACTACGATTTCACTAAAATGTTGCATTAGGTAACGCTATTACTTACATGATCCCATTGAGCTACACAGTCCTTTTTCAGAGACCTTGGGATGATTTGGGCATGACATTTAAAACATGTCAATATCAGGCAGGCTAGATGCATACCTAAGTGAACTCCGCTAACTATTGCATAGATGGATGGATGGATGGATATTCACTACTTCTGCTATGTGTTGTGTGTGATGGTAAGAATTAAGTCATCTCATTGGAGCCCTCAGACCTTAACCAATCACCGCCGGAGGAAAAGTGCACAAGGGGTCAAAGCTGCAACTCAAGAGTTGTGATTGGCTCAGATTCAGTCTAGTGAAGCTGATGGGAGGAGCTACACGGCTTCACTAACCAACCAGCACGCCAATACCTTGCAGTGGGTGGAGCTTATTGGGATGCCCACATTAGAAGCAACAAGCACTGACAGAGCACTCATTACTTCAATGCAAAAGCCACTGTGAAGAGATGGAGAGAGAGAGAGAGAGAGGAGAGACAGAGAGCGAGAGAGAGGAGAGAGAGAGAGAGAGAGACAGAGAGAGAGAGAGACAGAGAGAGAGAGAGAGACAGAGAGAGAGAGAGAGAGAGAGAGAGAGAGAGAGAGAGACAGACAGACAGAGAGAGAGACAGAGAGAGAGAGAGAGAGAGACAGAGAGAGAGAGAGAGAGACAGAGAGAGAGAGACAGAGAGAGAGAGAGACAGAGAGAGAGAGAGAGACAGAGAGAGAGAGAGAGAGAGAGAGAGAGAGAGAGAGAGAGAGAGAGAGAGAGAGAGAGAGAGAGAGAGAGAGAGAGAGAGAGAGAGAGAGAGAGAGACAGAGAGAGAGAGAGACAGAGAGAGAGAGAGAGAGAGAGAGAGAGAGAGAGAGAGAGAGAGAGAGAGAGAGAGAGAGAGAGAGAGAGAGAGAGAGAGAGAGAGAGAGAGAGAGAGAGAGAGAGAGAGAGAGAGAGAGAGAGACAGACAGACAGAGAGAGACAGACAGAGAGAAAAAGAAAGAGATGGAGGGGTACAAAAACACAGAGAAGAGAAGTGAGACCAGTAAAGGAGGAGTTGGGGAGAAGCAGCCCAGCCTTGGGAGGCTTGCAGCAAACAGCACCACCTGTTGGCACAAACACACATCATACCATGCCATGTGAGTGTAAGGGTGGGGTGTGGCTGGGAGGCCGGTCCACCAGACTCACTCATACCTTGCAGTGTGTGGTACTGACAGGGATTCCGATATTGGAAGCCAACACAACAGTGAGAGCTGAAGCCAGCTCTATAGTGAATCCACTGTGAAGAGGAGGAGGGGGAGGGGGAAGGGGGGTAGAGAGACATCCTTAACTGTCAGTGACCTGCCTTTCTACATAATCAAACACACAGGCCTTCACAGGCACTCACACACACAGGCCTTCACATAAGTAATATCTCCCTCCCTCTCTCGGTCTCTCTCACACACACACACATTCTCTCTCACACACACACACACAGTCAGACACACACACAGGCCTTCACATAAGAAAAAAAGAAAAAAGAAATATTAAAAAAATGTATTCACTAACTGTTAGTCGCTCTGGATAAGAGCGTCTGCTAAATGACTAAAATGTAAATGTAAAAAAATAAGTCACATACTCTCACACAGTAACTAGTGCTGAGCGATTAACTGACATTTCGGCCTTTCTTTGGTTATTAAACAACTAACTGACCGTCGGTTCCATTACTTAAATTTCATTTAGTAAAATTTTTTGTGAGCCCAACGTGCCGTTTCTCTAGAGAGAAATCAAATAATTCACAACAGAAATCAAGTCAAGAACTACGTGGGACGCTGGACTGAAGGGAGTTGTAGTTTTCATTAAGCAAATATTCAACCTAGTTTAGCTCAGAAACTTGGTAATTAACTACAATCCCATAATCCATTGCGCCAGTTTTTCAGTCTCGGATGGAGAGGGATCTGAGAGGAAGAGGCGAAGTGAGAGCTTTCACTCTCGCCAAAATCTTTCCAAAATTAGCCCAATGCGTTTCTATGGGTTGATTTTTTGACCTAAGTTTGTCGCCTGTCTTCCTGCCTTTGGGACAACGACTCCCATTGTTAGGACGGAGACATGAGCATCTCCTCATTATATACAGATCTCTGGATGGATACACTTTTACGCCTGCTACATTAGGTTAGATACACACAGACCGCATGAGAGATGGAGAGATGAATCTACACAACGATGAGAGGGACAGACAGTTGGTGAAAGTATGCCTTATCTACTTTAATGAACTAGTACAATGATTTCGTCAGACAGCTCTGCAGCGTACTTAGGCAGGCTAGCCTAGGTAAATAGGATGACTAAAGACAGGACAGTACGGGGAGCACAGAGATAACCTAGATGATCTTGCTGGCTGGCTGATACTGCCTGAGCAGAGATGAGATGATGACATTAAGGAATTAACATGAATAAAGTCATGAAATAAAAACTAAGTAATATACACGACTTAAATATTATTTAATTGTAATTTTCTAAAATGTTTTCTATTGATGTCTACCCACTGTGGACCTGACAGAGACAAAGGAATATTTTCAATGTGATGGCAATTGAATGTTCACTATTTTGACTTTGGAATTTCCATTAAAAAGCTATATTTCATAACGCATTTAATGTAAATAACAATAAAATTCAAAACCCAAATAGAAAACTGTGATGATTTTTTAAAGAACCGAACCGAAACAACCTCAAAAAGCACTAAATCGTTCAGCACCAACAGTAACATAATATAACCTTTTAAAAGAGTCTTCCGTTTAGAACTTCCACTTCACGGAGACATGCAACATACACAGGACACGTCTACATGCAACATACACAGGACACGTCTACATGCGACATACACAGGACACGTCTACATACACAGGACACGTCTACATGCAACATACACAGGACACGTCTACATGCAACATACACAGGACACGTCTACATGCAACATACACAGGACACGTCTACATGCAACATACACAGGACACGTCTACATGCGACATACACAGGACACGTCTACATGCGACATACACAGGACACGTCTACATGCGACATACACAGGACACGTCTACATGCGACATACACAGGACACGTCTACATGCAACATACACAGGACACGTCTACATGCAACATACACAGGACACGTCTACATGCAACATACACAGGACACGTCTACATGCAACATACACAGGACACGTCTACATGCAACATACACAGGACACGTCTACATGCAACATACACAGGACACGTCTACATGCGACATACACAGGACACATCTACATGCAACATACACAGGACACGTCTACATGCGACATACACAGGACACGTCTACATGCGACATACACAGGACACGTCTACATGCGACATACACAGGACACGTCTACATGCAACATACACAGGACACGTCTACATGCGACATACACAGGACACGTCTACATGCAACATACACAGGACACGTCTACATGCAACATACACAGAACACGTCTACATGCGACATACACAGGACACGTCTACATGCGACATACACAGGACACGTCTACATGCGACATACACAGGACACGTCTACATGCGACATACACAGGACACGTCTACATGCGACATACACAGGACACGTCTACATGCAACATACACAGGACACGTCTACATGCAACATACACAGGACACGTCTACATGCAACATACACAGGACACGTCTACATGCAACATACACAGGACACGTCTACATGCAACATACACAGGACACGTCTACATGCAACATACACAGGACACGTCTACATGCGACATACACAGGACACGTCTACATGCGACATACACAGGACACGTCTACATGCAACATACACAGGACACGTCTACATGCGACATACACAGGACACGTCTACATGCAACATACACAGGACACGTCTACATGCAACATACACAGAACACGTCTACATGCAACATACACAGGACACGTCAGTGGCTCAAACCACTGAATCACTGCTTATTTCAAAACGACTGATTCACTGCTTATTTCAAAACGACTGATTCACTGCTTATTTCAAAACGACTGATTCACTGCTTATTTCAAAACGACTGATTCACTGCTTATTTCAAAACGACTGATTCACTGCTTATTTCAAAACGACTGATTCACTGCTTATTTGAAACGATTGAATCACTGCTCAAACAAATTTCACACACGTTAATTAAACAGACATTAGGTCCCGGGAATGGAAGCCACTATCCTGGAGTTATAAGTGCTATGCTCTACCAACTGAGCTACAAAGGAGCACAAAACACACACATCAAAGCACGCACACACCACACACACACACACACACACACACACACACACACACACACACACACACACACAGTGAGGAGACAGGAAGATGCATGGTGATGGCCACTGGAGGAAGGAGAGTCTTTAGAGAGTTGGAGAACCACAGCTAATTGTCCTTTATCCCCAGCAGACAGGCTGGCGGCTGACGGAGGAGACGGGTGTGAGAACAGGGGAGGAGAGGGGGAACAAATAAAACAAGAGGGCAAGAGAGAACAGGCAGTCTTTGTGAAAGAGAATGTGTTCTTAACTGACTTGCCTAGTGAAATAAAGGTTCAATATAGAGCAAGAGAGGCAGGGAGCGAGACAGAGACAGAGAGAGACAGATAGATAGCTAGAGGGGGGAGAGAGAGCGAGATGGCTAGAGGGGGGAGAGAGAGCGAGGGCTAGATGGGGGAGAGAGAGAGAGAGGGCCAGATGGGGGAGAGAGAGAGAGATGGCTAGAGGGGAGAGAGAGAGATGGCTAGAGGGGGGAGAGAGAGAGAGGGGGCTAGAGGGGGGAGAGAGAGCGAGATGGCTAGAGGGGGGAGAGAGAGCGAGATGGCTAGAGGGGGGAGAGAGAGCGAGGGCTAGATGGGGGAGAGAGAGAGAGAGGGCCAGATGGGGGAGAGAGAGAGAGATGGCTAGAGGGGAGAGAGAGAGATGGCTAGAGGGGGAGAGAGAGAGAGGGGCTAGAGGGGGGAGAGAGAGCGAGATGGCTAGAGGGGGGAGAGAGAGCGAGATGGCTAGAGGGGGGAGAGAGAGAGAGATGGCTAGAGGGGGGAGAGAGAGCGAGGGCTAGAGGGGGGAGAGAGAGAGAGGGCCAGATGGGGGAGAGAGAGAGAGATGGCTAGAGGGGGGAGAGAGAGAGATGGCTAGAGGGGGGAGAGAGAGAGAGGGCTAGAGGGGAGAGAGAGAGAGGGCTAGAGGGGGAGAGAGAGAGAGGGCTAGAGGGGGGAGAGAGAGAGAGGGCTAGAGGGGAGAGAGAGAGAGAGAGAGGGCTAGAGGGGAGAGAGAGAGAGAGAGGGCTAGAGGGGAGAGAGAGAGAGAGGCTAGAGGGGGAGAGAGAGAGAGGGCTAGAGGGAAGAGAGAGAGGGCTAGAGGGGGAGAGAGAGAGAGAGGGCTAGAGAGAGAGAGAGGGCTAGAGGGGGAGAGAGAGAGAGGGCTAGAGGGGGAGAGAGAGAGAGAGGGCTAGAGGGGGGAGAGAGAGAGAGGGCTAGAGGGGAGAGAGAGGGCTAGAGGGGGGAGAGAGAGAGAGAGGGCTAGAGGGGGAGAGAGAGAGAAGGGCTAGGGGGGGGAGAGAGAGAGAGGGCTAGAGGGGAGAGAGAGGGCTAGAGGGGGAGAGAGAGAGAGAGGGCTAGAGGGGGAGAGAGAGAGAGGGCGAGAGGGGGGAGAGAGAGAGAGGGCTAGAGGGGGGAGAGAGAGAGAGAGGGCTAGAGGGGGGAGAGAGAGAGAGGGCTAGAGGGGGGAGAGAGAGAGAGGGCTAGAGGGGGGAGAGAGAGAGGGCTAGAGGGGGGAGAGAGAATGAGCTCACTGTGATAAAGTGAAGAGAAGAGAAGCAGAGAGAAAGATAGAAATAAGAAAGGGACAGATAAGAGGGAGAGAGAGAAAGAGGGGTAGTGATAGAGCGAGAGAGAGAGGGGGAGAGAGAGATTGAAAGTCTGGCTGGCATCCCTCTGCGGACTAGAGGCCAGACTCCCACTGCGGTGTTCCCTTTCCCAGAATGCAACACCATTGGCCCACTTCCTGCAGCTCTGTGATGTTCTTGCCAGGCCACCCCATCCTGTTTGATCTGCGAGGACCAGGGCACATTCTATACTCTACTAATTAGTGGGGAGAAGAGCAGAGAGAGAGAGAGAGACGGGGGTGGGGGGGTAAGGAGAGAGAGAGAGAGAGAGAGAGAGAGAGAGGGGGGGGAGACAGAGATGGCAAGGGAGCAAGCGAGACAGGAAGAGAAACAGAGAGAGAAAGAGAGAGAGGGGTGACAGAGATGGCGAGGGAGAAAGCGAGACAGGAACAGAAACAGAGAGGGAAAGACGGGAGACAGAGATGGCGAGGGAGCAAGCGAGAGAGAGCGAGAGCGAGGGAAAGAGGGGAGACAGAGATGGCGAGGGAGCAAGCGAGAGAGAGAGAGAGAGGAGACAGAGATGGCGAGGGAGCAAGCGAAACAGGAAGAGAAACAGAGAGCGAGAGAGATGGAGGACTAAGGCTGCTGAGCTCTGTGCTCCTTTAGGGAATAACACAAAGGGTTAAATCAGTTTGGCCCCACTCTGCTAGGTGGGTTAAGGAGCCATGTGTCTGTCTGTCTGTGGGTCACAGTAAGGTTAACATGAGCCCTGCTCTGCTGCTTCATGTTGCTGGGTTGACAAGGAATAGACACACACTTGTTTACTGTCGACTACAGAGAATCCTGGAGCAGGTTCTAGTGAGGTGGGTAGGGTTCTAAGAAGCAGGGTTCTAGTGAGATGGGTAGGGTTCTAAGAAGCAGGGTTCTAGTGAGGTGGGTAGGGTTCTAAGAAGCAGGGTTCTAGTGAGGTGGGTAGGGTTCTAAGAAGCAGGGTTCTAGTGAGGTGGGTAGGGTTCTAAGAAGCAGGGTTCTAGTGAGTTGGGTAGGGTTCTAAGAAGCAGGGTTCTAGTGAGTTGGGTAGGGTTCTAAGAAGCAGGGTTCTAGTGAGTTGGGTAGGGTTCTAAGAAGCAGGGTTCTAGTGAGGTGGGTAGGGTTCTACGAAGCAGGGTTCTAGTGAGGTGGGTAGGGTTCTACGAAGCAGGGTTCTAGTGAGGTGGGTAGGGTTCTAAAAAGCAGGGTTCTAGTGAGGTGGGTAGGGTTCTACGAAGCAGGGTTCTAGTGAGGTGGGTAGGGTTCTAAGAAGCAGGGTTCTAGTGAGTTGGGAAGGGTTCTAAGAAGCAGGGTTCTAGTGAGGTGGGTAGGGTTCTAAAAAGCAGGGTTCTAGTGAGGTGGGTAGGGTTCTAAGAAGCAGGGTTCTAGTGAGGTGAATATGGTTCTAAGAAGCAGGGTTCTAGTGAGGTGGGAAGGGTTCTAGTGAGGTGGGTAGGGTTCTAATAAACAGGGTTCTAGTGAGGTGAATAGGGTTCTAAGAAACAGGGTTCTAGTGAGGTGAATAGGGTTCTAAGAAGCAGAACTAGGATCAATCCCTCAGTAGGGTTCTATTGAGGATCTAGAGCAGGGATGGGCAACCGCCCCCTTTTGTAAGCCTGCAGTCCAATTCCAATAATAATAGAATATACAAGGTGCAATTTAGAAATGTTGTGCATCAGCAGTCACTCAATTAGTCCATGTCAGCTAAAATGTTTCAGATTGGTAAATTAGTCTAGCGGCCAGCTATCTAAACTTGTAGTAAGCATGATCGAATTACCAACCAGGGTGGGGCCCATTGATCATCAGTTATCATATTAAACAGATGTGGGTCCACAGACCCACGAGCCACTGCGGTCTCTAATGACGGGTTCCGTTGCCCATCCCTGATCTAGAGGGTTCTAGAGTAGAGGGGTTCTAGTGAGGATCAGGACTATAGAGCAGAGAAGGATTGAGGAGTGGGTTCTAGAGTAGAGGGGTTCTAGTGAGGATCAGGACTATAGAGCAGAGAAGGTTCTAGCGGTTCGGTAGTGTTGTTTGAGTGGTTCAGTTCAGAAGAGAAAGGGTTCATGCAGACTCATCAAGCGGACAGGCAGACAGACAGCAGGCAGACAGACAGCAGGCAGACAGACGGACAGGCAGACAGACAGCAGGCAGACAGGCAGCAGGCAGACAGGCAGACAGACAGCAGGCAAGCAGACAGCAGGCAGGCAGGCAGGCAGGCAGGCAGACAGACAGACAGACAGACAGACAGACAGACAGACAGACAGACGACAGACAGACAGACAGCAGGCAGGCAGACAGCAGACAGCAGGCAGGCAGACAGCAGGCAGGCAGACAGACGGCAGACAGACGGCAGACAGACGGCAGACAGACAGCAGACAGACAGCAGTCAGGCAGGCAGACAGCAGGCAGGCAGACAGACAGACAGCAGGCAGGCAGACAGCAGACAGACAGTAAAGTGTATGAAGTGGAAGCCTATGAGTTTGTTTGTTCATTCCACCCTATATCAATCTGGGACTTCGTGTCCACTATGCAAGTCTGTGTATGCATTTACATGTCTGGGATTTCGTATAGGCTACATACAGGTAACTGCCAAGAAAAGGAAACACCAACATAAAGTGTCTTAACAGGGCGTTAGGCCACCACCAGCCAGAACAGCTTCCATGCTCCTTGGCATAGATTCTAGAAGCGTCTGGAACTCTATTGGAGGGATGCGACAACATTCTTCCACCAGAAATTCCATCATTTGGTGTTTTGTTGATGGAAGACGCTGTCTCAGGCGCCGCTCCAGAATCTCCCATTAGTGTTGAATTGGGTTGAGATCTGGTGACTGAGACTAACACACACCCGTTAAACCCCCTCTTTCAAAGTCACTGAGTTCTAGTGCTGAACGATTAACTGAAATTGCAGTTATTTTTTTGGTTTTAAAAAAAACGAATTGACTGACATCTGTTCAATTATTTGAAATCCATTTAGTTCTTTTTTTCTTCTTCTGTGAGCTCAATGTGCACATCCCAGTTTCTCTAGAGATAAATCACATCCAGTTTGAACGATGTAGTTGGGAGTTGTAGTTTCCAACAGGCCAATATTCTACATACAGTTTAGGACATAAAACGTGGTAATTAACCACAATGCCCATAATCCATTGCGCATCTACTTGTCTGTGTTTCTTTGATGCCTGCTATGGAAGAGACAGAAGAATGAGCAATCGTGAGGGGATATAGAGAGCAGCTGTTGCTTAGCAAGGTACCTCTACCTGAAAATACATGATCTAAGTGATTGATAGTTGGTATTCAGCAGTCATAAAAGTCTGCCTTATTTAATTTAAAGAACTACTAAAATAGTGATTTAGTCAGACAGCAGCTCTATAGAGATGAGATGATGACTTGGAATGAAATAATAAAGTCATCAGATAAAACAAATGTAATTTACACAACAACTGAAACGATTTTATTAAAGTAAAGTAATGTGAATAACTGATGGTTAATAAGTGATAAGCAGTAATGGACAGTCACTACCATCACGGGACTTTTATTAATGGTTGTATTCTATGTTACAGCATTCAACCCACATAATCTAAACCAAAATCTATACCGTGATCATTTTTTTTATAATCGAACCGAAACTGAACCGACCTCAAACAGCACTAATCACTCAGCACTACTGAAATCTCTTCTAGCCAAAATAACGGGAACTGGGCATTTTTATACATTTACATTTACATTTTAGTCATTTAGCAGACGCTCTTATCCAGAGCGACTTACAGGAGCAATTAGGGTTAAGTGCCTTGCTCAAGGGCACGTCGACAGATTTTTCACCTAGTCGGCTCGGAGATTAGAACCAGCGACCTTTCGGTTACTGGCACAACGCTCTTACCCACTAAGCTACCTGCCGCCCATACATGACCCTAGGCATTGCATAATTACCTCAGGAACCACACCTGTGTGGAAGCACCTGCATTCAATTTACATTATTTTGGCAGTTACCTGTACGTAATGTATGTGTGTACATCCTACCACCCTCCCATCCTACCACCTCCCCATCCTACCACCTGCCCATCCTACCACCTGCCCATCCTACCACCCTCCAATCCTACCACCTGCCCATCCTACCACCCTCCCCATCCTACCACCTCCCCATCCTACCACCTACCACCTGCCCATCCTACCACCAACCCATCCTCCCCATCCTACCACCTCCCCCTACCAATCCTACCACCTACCACCCTCCCATCCTACCACCTGCCCATCCTACCACCAACCCATCCTCCCACCTCCCCATCCTACCACCTCCCCCCTCCCATCCTCCCACCTACTACCTGCCCATCCTACCACCCTCCCAATCCTACCACCTCCCCATCCTCCCATCTACCCATCCTCCCCAACTCCCCAGTCACATGCAGCCCTCCCTCCTCTCTCTCACCTGGAGGGGGTGATGGGAGTGAGGTCCTTGCCCATAGTCTGGATCACCCGGCGCCCCCACACCCACAGGCCGCAGCAGATTCCCACGCCCCCGTAGAACAGCAGCCAGATAGGGGTTGCAGCGTCCTGCATCACCCCGCCTTGTTCATAGATCATCCACAGCGCCACCAACGGGCCGATGGCGTTACTGCGGGGATGGGTAGTTGTGTAAATAACATGTTGAATACTAGTTGAATGTCCACCATTGTTCCTGTTCCCAAGAAGGGCAACTGAACTACACTGAACAAAAATGGTCACAGGCCGGCTTATAGCCTGTGGCAAAAATGAGGGGACATGAACAACAGGTATAGGCCAATCAAAAGGTTCTTTATTGTAAACCAAAAACGATTAACTTTAAACAAAGAAAAAGGAATGAGGTGTGGAAATGTCATAATGTAGGGTGTAGGTAAGGTGCATGAATCTGTGTGTGTGTGAACATGACTGAGTGGAAACTAAGTACACCTACAAAGGAACAAACAAACAAGGATCATACCTGGAGGAGCAGAGAGAGAGAGAGACAGGTTCAAACAGGTGCAGTTAATACAGGTAATGAGTGGAGAACAGGAGGGCTTCTTAAAGAAAAACTAACAGGTCTGTGAGAGCCGGAATTCTTACTGGTTGGTAGGTGATCAAATACTTAAATCATGCAATAAAATCCAAATTAATTACTTACAAATCATACAATGTGATTTTCTGGATTTTTGTTTTAGATTCCATCTCTCACAGTTGAAGTGTACCTATGATAAAAATTACAGACCTCTACATGCTTTGTAAGTAGAAAAACCTGCAAAATCGGCAGTGTATCAAATACTTGTTCTCCCCACTGTGTATATATATCTATATATCTATATATCTATATATATACACACACACACACACACACACACACACACTACCGTTAAAATGTTTGGGGTCACTTAGAAATGTCCTTGTTTTCGAAAGAAAAGCAACTTTTTTGCCCATTAAAATAACATAAAATTGATCAGAAATACAGTGTAGACATTGTTAATGTTGTAAATGGCTATTGTAGTTGGAAATTGCTGTTTTTTTATGGAATATCTACATAGTTGTACAGATGCCCATTATCAGCAACCATCAGCCCTGTGTTCCAACGGCACGTTGTGTTTGCTAATCCAAGTTTATCATTTTAAAAGGCTAATTGATCATTAGAAAACCCTTTTGCAATTATGTTATTTATTTTTTTATAGGGGGTAGATCAGCTTTTTTGCAATTATGTTAGCACAGCTGAAAACTGTTGTGCTGATTAAAGAAGCAATAAAACGGGCCTTCTTGAGACTAGTTGAGTATCTGGAGCATCAGCAATTGTGGGTTCGATTACAGGCTCAAAATGGCCAGAAACAAATAACTTTCTTCTGAAACTCGTCAGTCTATTCTTGTTCTGAGAAATGAAGGCTATTCCATGCGATTAATTGCCAAGAAACTGAAGATCTCGTACAACGCTGTGTACTACTCCCTTCACAGAACAGCGCAAACTGGCTCTAACCAGAATAGAAAGAGGAGTAGGAGGCCCCGGTGCACAACTGAGCAAGAGGACAAATACATTAGTGTCGAGTTTGAGAAACAGACGCCTCACAGGTCCTCAACTGGCAGCTTCATTAAATAGTACCCGCAAAACACCAGCCTCAACGTCAACAGTGAAGAGGCGACTCCGGGATGCTGACCTTCTAGGCAGAGTTGCAAAGAAAAAGCCATATCTCAGACTGGCCAATAAAAATAAAAGATTAAGATGGGCAGTCTGAGATATGGCTTTTTCTTTGCAACTCCGCCTAGAAGGTCAGCATCCCATGTGTCAGGGAGGTGACCAAGAACCCAATGGTCACTCTGACAAAGCTCTAGAGTTCCTCTGTGGAGATGGGAGAACCTTCCAGAAGGACAACCATCTCTGCAGCACTCCACCAATCAGGCCTTTATGGTAAAGTGACCAGACGGAAGCCACTCCTCAGTAAAAGGCACATAACAGCCCGCATGGAGTTTGCCAAAAGGCACCTAAAGACTCTCAGACCATGAGAAACAAGATTCTCTGGTCTGATGAAACCAAGATTGAACTCTTTGGCCTGAATGACAAGCGTCACGTCTGGAGGAAACCTAGCACCATCTCTACGGTGAAGCATGGTGGTGGCAGCATCATGCTGTGGGGATGTTTTTCAGCGGCAGGGACTGGGAGACTGGTCAGGATCGAGGGAAAGATGAACTGAGCAAAGTACAGAGAGATCCTTGATGAAAACCTGCTCCAGAGCGCTCAGGACCTCAGACTGGGGCGAAGGTTCACCTTCCAACAGGACAATGACCCTAAGCACACAGCCAAGACATGCAGGAGTGGCTTCGGGACAAGTCTCTGAATGTCCTTGAGTGGCCCAGCCAGAGCCCGGACTTGAACCCGATCGAACATCTCTGGAGAGACCTGAAAATAGCCTGACAGAGCTTGGGAGGATCTGCAGAGAAGAATGGGAGAAAATCCCCAAATACAGGTGTGCCAAGCTTGTAACATCATACCCAAGAAGACCCGAGGCTGTAATCGCTGCCAAAGGTGCTTAAACAAGTATTGAGTAAAGGGTCTGAATACTTATGTAAATGTGATATTTCCGTTTTTTTTTTTTTTTTATAAATTAGCGAAAGTCTAAAAACCTGTTTTTGCTTCGTCATTGAGGTATTGATGAGGAAAAAATACAATTTAATCAATTTTAGAATAACGCTATAACAATCTATACAATTGAGCACACAGTCATGCAATCTCCATAGACAAACATTGGCAGTAGAATGGCCTTACTGAAGAGCTCAGTGACTTTCAACGTGGCACCGTCATAGGATGCCACCTTTCCAACAAGTCAGTTTGTCAAATTTCTGCCCTGCAAGAGCTGCCCCCCGGTCAACTGTAAGTGCTGTTATTGTGAAGTGGAAACGTCAACATTGGCTCAGCCGCGACGTCGTAGGCCACACTGCTGAGTGCTGAAGCGCGTAAAAATCATCTGTCCTCGGTTGCAACACTCACTACCGAGTGCCAAGCGTCGGCTGGAGTGGTGTAAAGCTCGCCGCCATTGGACTCTGGAGCAGTGAAAACGCGTTCTCTGGAGTGAAGAATCACGCTTCACCATCTGGCAGTCCGACGGACGAATTTGGATTTGGCGGATGCCAGGAGAACGCTACCTGCCCCAATGAATAGTGCCAACTGTAAAGTTTGGTGGAGGAGGAATAATGGTCTGGTGCTGTTTTTTAAGGTTCGAGCTAGGCCCCTTAGTTCCAGTGAAGGAAAATCTTAATGCTACAGCATACAATGACATTTTAGATGATTCTGTGCTTCCAACATTGTGGCAACAGTTTGGGGAAGGCCCTTTCGTGTTTCAGCATGACAATGCCCCCGTGCACAAAGCGAGGTCCATACAGGAATGGTTTGTCGAGATCGGAATGGAAGAACTTGACTGGCCTGCACAGAGCCCTGACCTCAACCCCATCGAACACCTTTGGGTTGAATTGGAACACCGACTGCGAGCGAGCCAGGCCTAATCGCCCAACATCAGTGCCCGACCTCACTAATGCTCTTGTGGCTGAATGGAAGCAAGTCCCCGCAGCAATGTTCCAACATCTAGTGGAAAGCCTTCCCAGAAGAGTGGAGGCTGTTATAGCAGCAAAGGGGGGACCACCTCCATATTAATGCCCATGATTTGGAATTTGACATTCGACGAGTAGGTGTCCACGTACTTTTGGTCTTGTAGTGTATATATTAATACTCCAGAATCCGACATTGCTCATCCTAATATTTCTAGATTTCTTAATTCCATTCTTTTACTTTTAGATTTGTGTGTATTATTAGATATAACTGCACTGTTGGAGCTAGGAACACAAGCATTTCGCTACACCCGCAATAACATCTACTAATTATGTGTGTGCGACCAACACAATTTGATTTGATTAGATTTTATGAATAACTCACTATAACTTCTAGTTTTGTGGATAACATATGACATGGTAGTTGTGTTATGATGAATGGTAGTTACTGCAGTGGGAGAGCGAAATCACTTTCAGGTAGTTTCCTTTCTGTTTGAGACTAGTTTGATGGATTATAAGGCAAATGTTGGGCTGGTAAAGGTTGTACATGTGTGAATAACATAAAATCTTAAATTGTGTTAATGTTGAGAGGTCGTCTTGTCAGCTGTAGAGTTGCAAAATTCAGGAAACTCAAAATTCCAACAACAGCAATCCAACTGTGGAGAAACAAATTCTGGAAAAAAACCTGTGAATTTTCAGAAAGTTTCCTAAATGTCTAATCCCTAGTCAGACAGGGAGCAGGGGAAGGCACCCACCTGACGTCGTTGCCTCCGTGAGCGAAGGATCCGAAGCACGCGGTGAGGATCTGCAGGAAGTGGAAGAGCAGGTAGACGGTCGGCTTGTCCTTCTCCCCCTCGTCCTCTTCCGCCGAGTCATCCAGCGGGACGGGAGCCCCTGGCGCCGCTGCCTCCTCGCCCCCCCCCAGGTCAGACGCCAGCTTCATCTCCACGCCGCCCTCCTCCGCCTCGATCTCGGCCTCCGCCACGGCGTTACAGTACGACGAGTAGCTATCGTAACGGACCCTCTTCTTGGTGTAGGACACGCTCCCCGACCTCTCCCCCTCACCCACCAGCTTCTCGCTGTCCTCTCGGGCCTCCCGGGACTCGGAGCGGAGCAGCGGCTGGACCGGCATGCCACAGATGGCAGCCGTGTAGCAGGTGTAGCTGTTGTTGCGGCGCAGCAGACGGTAGTTGTTGTCTGGCGTGGGGGCGGAGCGGTCGTCCTCCATCCGTCCCAGGTGGATCTTGTGGAGCAGGTCTTTGTAGAGACCGGAGTCCTTGTGGACCGTGTGGTACACCTGGCCGTCGCTGCGCATGTGTTCCCCGCCGAAGGTGAAGCTGCCATTGGACAGTGGGGACTTGGACATGGACAGGGTGCCGTTGGTCATGGAGTGGGTCCGCCCTGAGGAGGAGAGGAGGGGGGTGAGTTTTACAACACTAACTAATACTATATTACAGTAAATGTATCATAGACATACTAAACTAATACTATTATACTATATGTATGGAGGTCTGGTCTGGGGAGCAGAGGAATAAATAAGAAATACTACCATACTATATTAAATCTACCACACTATATTAAATCTACCACACTATATTAAATCTACCACACTATATTAAATCTACCACACTATAGTAAATCTACCACACTATATTAAATCTACCACACTATATTAAATCTACCACACTATATTAAATCTACCACACTATATTAAATCTACCACACTATAGTAAATCTACCACACTATATTAAATCTACCACACTATATTAAATCTACCACACTATAGTAAATCTACCACACTATATTAAATCTACCACACTATATTAAATCTACCACACTATAGTAAATCTACCATACTATATTAAATCTACCACACTATAGTAAATCTACCACACTATAGTAAATCTACCACACTATATTAAATCTACCACACTATAGTAAATCTACCACACTATATTAAATCTACCACACTATAGTAAATCTACCACACTATAGTAAATCTACCACACTATATTAAATCTACCACACTATAGTAAATCTACCACACTATAGTAAATCTACCACACTATATTAAATCTACCACACTATAGTAAATCTACCACACTATAGTAAATCTACCACACTATATTAAATACTACCACACTATATTAAATCTACCACACTATATTAAATCTACCACACTATATTAAATCTACCACACTATATTAAATCTACCACACTATAGTAAATCTACCACACTATATTAAATCTACCACACTATATTAAATCTACCACACTATATTAAATCTACCACACTATATTAAATCTACCACACTATATTAAATCTACCACACTATATTAAATCTACCACACTATAGTAAATCTACCACACTATAGTAAATCTACCACACTATATTAAATCTACCACACTATATTAAATCTACCACACTATAGTAAATCTACCACACTATATTAAATCTACCACACTATAGTAAATCTACCACACTATAGTAAATCTACCACACTATATTAAATCTACCACACTATAGTAAATCTACTTCACTATAAAATCTAGGTTTAGCAGAGGTCATGGAGTGGGTCTGGCCTGGGTAGCAGGAGGAATGAGCTTTACAGAACTGCTCTGGTCTAAAATCAGAGGTGGTTTGGTGGTAAAGTACTCTTGTGTGATGAGTAGCTAAGATTGTGATGGACCCCCAAATGACATGGGTGAAAACCCAGTGGCTCAGCCTCTCCTGTCTCTATACCGACGTACATCTGAAACGTGAAGCTCCTCCTGTCTCTATACTGACCGTACATCTGAAACCTGAAGACTTGTATTAGCTCCCCGGCAGTTAATGCCTAGGCGTTTAGCTCAGCGGGGCCAACTGACCGTAGACCCGTCCGTTGGGCAGGACGGTGCCTCCATTGGCCAGGCTGTTGAGCTCTCCGGTGGACTCTCCTCCTCTCCGTGACTCTCCCCCGGTACCACCGGTTAACGGCAGCACGGCGTCGTCCGTCCCCTTGGCGCCCGGTAGCTCCTTCAACACGGGAAGCTCCTCCTCTTCTTCAGGGATCTGATCTAACGACTCGTCTGAGATACGGGACAGGGCAGCGTGCTCCTTCTTTATGCGACCTGACCGGGGGACACAGGGACAACATCGTTACACACACGTTTCCCCCACTGCTAAATCGCAGTCGCACTCCCAAAAATATAATTTAAAAAACAATAAATAAATAAAATTGTTTAGAAGAAAAAAAATGTGGGATGGTAAAACATTTTCAGTGTAAATTCAAACAACTATAACCAGATATATAAAGTTTGTAGAAAAGATAAAGGAGCCATTTATTTTTTAATAAGATCATCTTTGATAACTAACAAATCACTAAAATAAAAAATAGACAATGTAAAATTCCAAACGACGTCATGGCATTGTTGATTTTGTTATAATGTTTGAGTCACTGAGACAGCATAAGAACACAGCATAAGGTGTAGGATTGCAGGAAATTAGCTTTAAAACTGCAACATTTTGTATGGGCGACCAAGAGGAAAGCATCTGGTTGGCCACGCCCACTACTCAATGTCACATAAATATATAGCTGGCGTTCAGGTACTGAGTCACTGCCACTGTCAGTGGAACTGTAGGGAGATCTCGCTCACAGGCCACGGTCGTGTTCATTAAGCATCAAACTGAAGATAACGGTCTGAAACGGAACAAAAAACAGGGAGGTACTAACTGAACTCGTCCAATAAGAAACACTTGTTTTCCTTTTCAGTAGCAGAACGTTTGTGTCCTCTAAAAGAACAGCACCCTGGTTAGAACTAACAGGCCCGCTTCACTGATACCCTCCAGCCTAGAGAGCTGTCTCAGACCACGGTCGTGTTTAGTGGGCAAAGTTTAAGAATACAGTCTGAAACAGAGACCACAGTACTACCTAGTTCCCTGATACCCACTGGAAGAATACAGTCTGAAACAGAGACCACAGTACTAGCTAGTTCCCTGATACCCACTGGAAGAATACAGTCTGAAACAGAGACCACAGTACTACCTAGTTCCCTGATACCCACTGGAAGAATACAGTCTGAAACAGAGACCACAGTACTACCTAGTTCCCTGATACCCACTGGAAGAATACAGTCTGAAACAGAGACCACAGTACTACCTAGTTCCCTGATACCCACTGGACCGTGGTATTAGGCTCATAATGGAGCTTCATGGAGCTTACCCAAGGATTACAGATTTCAAACTGGTGGCTTACCTTACCCTTCGGACACAGGCCAAATAAATAGCAACCTAACCTGAGCAGAAACCAAACTTTATATTATGTCTATGAAGAGGATCCTTTGACTTTTGCTTATTAAAATTATTTTCTTTCAAAACATCCAAGCCCATTCAAAATGTCCAGGAATCAAATATAAAGTGCTATCCCTCCTCAGTAACCCTCAACCCTAACCATTTTACATTTCAATTTTAGTCATTTAGCAGACGCTCTTATCCAGTAGTGATTGCATACATTTTCGTACTGGTCCCCCGTGGGAATCGAACCCACTATCCTGGCGTTGCAAGTGCCATGCTCTACCAACTGAGTCACACAGGTCCTAACGCTAATCACACAAAACCTTAACCAAACAAAACCCTAACCAAACAAAACCTTAACCAAACAAAACCCTAACCAAACAAAACCCTAACCAAACAAAACCCTAACCAAACAAAACCTTAACCAAACAAAACCTTAACCAAACAAAACCCTAACCAAACAAAACCCTAATCAAACAAAACCCTAATCAAACAAAACCTTAACCAAACAAAACCCTAACCAAACAAAACCCTAACCAAACAAAACCCTAACCAAACAAAACCTTAACCAAACAAAACCCTAATCAAACAAAACCTTAACCAAACAAAACCCTAATCAAACAAAACCTTAACCAAACAAAAATCCTAACCTTACCACCAAAAAACAGACCCAATTCCATAATTGTACCTCATTTCCCGAACCAACCAGAACCTTTAAATAGCTTACTCTTTCTAGCTAGCTGGGGTTCAGGGTGGGTTTAAAACGTTTCCTTTGGCAAGCGGTGATGAAAGTACACACGTCGGCTGGCAGAAGCTGTTTGGTTTCAGAAAGAGCAGGCCTGGCTGGGGCAGCGACAGGGGGGCTGGGGGGGCAAGCTGGCTCTGTAGCAGGGTCTTTTGTCTGTCCTGGTTCAGTCAGTCTGGGAGTCCAGAGGGCTTTGAAGGCGGCGTGAGAAACTGACACACACAGCTTTCAAATACTTCCAGGCAGTGGAGGCTCCTCAGAGGAGGAAGGGGAGGACCAGTGGTGGGGGAGAAAAAAAAAGTACTCAATTGTCATACTTGAGTAAAAGATACCTTAAAAGAAAATGACTCAAGTAAAAGTCACCCAGTAAAATACTACTTGAGTAAAAGTCTAAAACTATTTGGTTTTAAATATAGTATCAAAAGTACAAGTATAAATCATTTAAAATTCCTTATATTAAGCAAACGGCACCATTTTCTTGTTTTTTTAAAATTTATTTACAGATAGCCAGGGGCACGCTCCAACACTCAGACATCATTTACAAACAAAGCATGTGTGTTTAGTGAGTCCGCCAGATCAGAGGCAGTAGGGATGACCAGGGATGTTCTGTTGATATGTGCGTGAATTGGACCGTCTTCCTGTCCTGCTAAGGATTGAAAATGTAACTAGTATTTTTGGGTGTCAGGGAAAATGTATGTAGTAAAAAATACATTATTTTCTTTAGGAATGTAGTGAAGTAAAAGTTGTCAAAAATATAAATAGCAAAGTGCAGATACCCAACAAAAACTACTTAAGCAGTACTTTAAAGTATTTTTACACCACTGGGGAGGACCATCCTGCTCAGTAAATTTCATAACAATAAAAATAATGAAACATTAAAAAAGTTATCCTTTATAGATAAAACTATACTAAATATATTCACGTCACCAAATAACTGATTAAAACACATTGGTTTTGCAATGAAGGCCTACAAAAGCCTCAACTCCACCCTCAAGGGCAGTGGTTCCTAAACTTTTT